>NW_024748076.1:130000-132500 GCF_018991925.1 Homarus americanus
CTATGCCATAAGGCTATGGGTATCTTCACTTCACTTCACTGTTAACACACTTTTTTAAAATTCCAACTTAGTTATATTTATCAGTGGTTAAATTTTGAGTTAAGGCCCCTAGTTTCAGCACCAGGTCAGGGCCTAGATTCAGACCCAGTGTTGGACTGGGGAGAAAAAATGGACAATGAGGTGGTATTTTTGTCCAGTTTTTATCCTGGTCTTAAGGGTCGTCGGATGTTGTCTGCGGGTAATGTCAAGACTATTATGGAGCACTCACCAAGGTCCTTCACCAAGAGATGTCAGGTGATAACAGATAAGGATTTACCTGGACACAAGGAACTCTCTGTAGGTGAAGGATTTTTAGTCCTCCTTCGGGATAAATCTCACGTGGTGTCTCTCTACCGGGCGTAAGATATGTATTTATACTTCGACTCTCAAGGTAGAAAAAAAATCCCTCAAGCCATAGGACTATATCTCACAAACCATAACAAAATATCCATAGCGACCATCAGCCGTGTCATACAGGATCCTCACTACTACACCTGTGCTTTCCATTCCCTTACCTTCCTTGAGTTCGTGTGCCGATACCCCCATCTCACGGCAAAGGAATCAAGGACGCTATTTATCCGGTATATAAGTCACCAGAGCGATCTAAAAGCAGTGGCCATGGTAGACGAACTTATTCAGGAGCTGCCCAAGAGATATCAGTTCTCCCTGTAGTGTCTGAAGGGGCAGTGGGAGGAGGAGGAGCAGTTATGGTAGCCTTCATCGCCTCTGTCAGCAGCCAAGAAGGACCTGGTGCCGTTCTCTAGCTGTAGGTGATCTTACCCATCCTTATCGCTTCCGCTGATAACACTGATAACACCAACCACAGTGTCTGTTTCTCACTGACCAAGGCACCAAGATGGGACCACTCTGCTTCCTTATGCTCATCAATGATGCCCTAAGAGAAACCCCTGCTTGCTGGAAATATGTCGACGACTCCACCATTGGGATCAGCGTCAACAATTCTGCTCCCAACTATACCGCCCTTCAGGATTTACTGAACAGTCTCCAAAACTGGGCCACCAACAACCATGTCACCATCAACCATACCAAGACCATGGTTATGCACATCAACCTCTCCTCCGACATTGTCCCACCTCCTTCCATTACCCTAGGTCCGAACACACTCCAGGTTGTAGATTCCACGAAGCTCCTCGGCGTCACCATAGACAACAAACTAAATTGGAAACCACACGTCAGTGAAGTTGTCAAATCCTCCAGTTTCCGTCTCCACCTCCTCCGCCGACTCAAGTCCCTCGGAGTTCCTGCACACGAGCTCCTGAGTGTATACACAACATTCATACTTCCCAAGCTCACCTATGCCTCCCCCACCTGGTCTTCCTCCCTAAATGCCACACAACGTAAACACCTAGAAAAAGTGCAAAAGAGGGCATGCAAGATTATTCTCTCCCCTTCCTACTCCACATATCAAGAAGCGCTCAACACACTGACCCTTTCGACTCTCACTGACCATCACCACGGCCTCATCTGCAAATTTGGTAAGAAGCTTCTACACCATCCCCGACACCGGCCCCTACTACCACCTGAGATCCCCTGTCCGAGAATTGCTGTTCGACACCACAACCGCATCCAGCCCATACGTGCACGAACTGATCTCTATAAGAACAGCCCAGTCCCAACCATTGTAAAAATTATCAATAACATGTAATAAATCAGAGTATTCACTCCCAGTAAACACTGCTCCCTACACTGTCACTATGTTGAAATGAACTGTAGTTTGAGCTGATCCCCATCTAAGTTATTATATGTCTTATTTGTGTCACTTATGTCACTTGTATATTATTTGTAACTCGTAACCCATTCCCCAAATATGTAACTGTATATTTTGAGCCTTCTGGCTGCCAAGCTCTTTCAATAAACCGTTAATTATTATTATTATTATTATTATTATTATTATTATTACATACATACACACACGAGTTATTTTGCCGTAGGTATATTTTTGTAGCCTCAAAGATAATTACAGTCACTAATAACATCATAACAATACTGTAATCCACTGCAATCGACGCCTGTATCCCAGAACCACTGTAACTTAATGACGCAAACACTGTAACGCAATTAGTAAACAGAGACGCAAACAATAGGTCGATAAACAAGGTGAGACGAAATGTAAACAATATATAAAGGGCAAATTGGCAACTGTATAGGATTAACCCCGACTCAGGTGCCAGTGCGTTGTTTACATGTTTTATTCTGGTTATTTTTTTCGTTTTTTTTGTGTTTGTTATTATTTTTTTTGTGTTTTTGTGATTTTTTTTATGTTGTGATTAATTTTTCGTGTTTTTTTTGTTTTTTTTATTAATTTCGTGTTTTTTGTTTGTGATTATTTTTTGGTGTTTTTTGTGATTAATCTTTCGTGTTTTTTTGTTTTTGTGAATAATTTTTCGTGTTTTTGAGTTTGTGATTTTTTTTTTTTAATTTCCATCGTTTATGTAATTTA
>NW_024748076.1:137500-142500 GCF_018991925.1 Homarus americanus
TTTGACCCTAATATAGCCACCCTTATATTCCCATATCCACACCCTAATATAGCCCCTTATACTCCCTTACCCACACCCTAATATGGCCCCTTATACTCCCTTACCCATCCCCTAATATAATCCCTGTCCTCCCTTATCCTCGCCCTAATATAACCCCTTATACTCCCTTATCCAGCCTCCTCTTCCTTATACTCCCTGACACAAGCCGGGATGAGTGAGATCGGATAACTAATTAGTCCGTGTCGGTATTAATCAGTAGTGCAGATGTGGCAGTTCCTCTGACTTTGTGAAGTGACTCGCCATTGAGGAACCTCGTGGCTGGTTATACATGGGCTGAGAGTATACATGGGTTGACAGTATACATGGGCTGACAGTATACATGGGCTGACAGTATACATGGGCTGACAGTATACATGGGGTGACAGTATACATGGGTTGACAGTATACATGGGGTGACAGTATACATGGGTTGACAGTATACATGGGTTGACAGTATACACGCCCTGACAGTATACATACCCTGCCAGTATACATACCCTTACAGTATACAAACTATATACACGTAGGAAATATTCTGTAACATTCCACGTCACAACATCATCACTACTGGGGTCTAGTTAACACCCCCTTGTGAACCTCTATTCTGTATTTTGATTTTGTATTACCGGTTACAGGATGGTGTGCACATTTAACTAGCTACTGTGTGGTGAGAATAAACGACAATTACATTCTCACACCACGAGTTGTGTGTGTGTGTGTGTGTGTGTGTGTGTGTGTGTGTGTGTGTGTGTGTGTGTGTGTGGGTGTGTGTCTGTGTGTGGGTGGATTATTGGCGATATTCCATTGACACAGAAACAATTTGGAGGTAGCTTGACACACACACACACACACACACACACACACACACACACACACAACTAATTTAACCCCATAAACCCAACTGGGTCACCAACTACCCATTACACTCGCCCTATTTGGCAGAAATTGTGTGTACAAACATCAGAACAGTGAACCTCTCCTCCCCCCCACCTCCCACTGTAGTGTTTGTGACCAGACCCTAAATTATCGTCAGTGTTTGTGAATAACGTTGTTGGGGACTTATAGGTGGTTAAGGGGTTCAGAGTTGTTAAGGGTTCATATGAGGGGTTCCTTAGATAGATAGATAGATAGATAGATAGATGTTAAGTTGCTATATAGACAGACAGAAAGACAGACAGACAGACAGACAATCAGGACAGGAAATCTCACTTGGGCATTCAGGGGTCTTAATTACCAGGGATGATGACCACCCTCATTATCCTGAACAATGGGGCAGGGAGGAAGGAAGGAGGAGGGGATGTAATTTGTGAGAGCTGGAGTGCATTGTTGTATGAGGGAGGGGGTAGGGGGAAGAGGGGTGGGTAGGGGAAGAGGGGGTTGGTGGAGGTTTCTTCAGTGACGTCACGGGGTTTACTAATGAAGGAGTGAAGTGTGTGTGTGTGTGTGTGTGTGTGTGTGTGTGTGTGTGTGTGTGTGTGTGTGTGTGTGTGTGTGTGTGTGTGTGTGTGTGTGTGTGTGTGTGTGTGTGTGTGTGTTGTGTGTGTGTGTGTGTGTGTGTGTGTGTGTGTGTGTGTGTTGTTGTGTGTGTGTGTGTGTGTGTGTGTGTGTGTGTGTGTGTGTGTGTGTTGTGTTGTGTGTGTGTGTGTGTGTGTGTGTGTGTGTGTGTGTGTGTGTGTAATCTGAACACCTATAATCTGAACCACCTGTAATCTGAACCAATCTGAAACCTGTAATCTGATCTACCTGTAATCTGGACCACCATAATCTGGACCACCTATAATCTGAACCACCTATAATCTGAACCACCTATAATCTGAACCACCTATAATCTAAACCACCTATAATCTGATCCACCTGTAATCTGAACCACCTATAATCTGATCCACCTGTAATCTGGGAACTGTGCTCATTAAGGCGTCATTCCGAGGGCGTACCTGTCCAGTTTTATCAATAGAACTTCCTGCCTTTGTCTTCTCACCTGTCATCCACCTACCCCTGCACCCACCCCACCCACCCACCCTCCACCCATATCCTTCCCTGTTCTCTTGTTCCTCCGCCCTCCACCCTCCATCCACTATCCCTCCACCCACCATCCCTCCCTCCAACCAACCTCCACCCACCATCCCACCCACCTCCTCCCCCCCCTCCCTCCCTCCACCCATATCCTCCCCTGTCCTCCTGTTCTCCCTCCCTCCACATCCGTCTCTCCACCCACTAATTTGCTTCCCTCTTCCCTCCACCCACTTATCCTCTCGTCCTCCATCCACTTACACACTATACCCCACACCACACTACACCACCACCCACACACCCACACACACACACCATCACCCACACCACACCACACCACACCCACACCACTTCCACACACACCACACACCACACCACACCTACAGCCGGACTTACTCACTGATGACAAAATAAAGAGATTTAAATACAATGTGACCCCCGCCTTACCTGGCTCAAGGAAATCCCCATGACCCGACCCATACCCTGTTGTGATGACTCTCCTGGGAGTGTGAGTGAGAGTGATGAAAAGGAGGGTGATGGGATGGGAGTAGAGAGAGTGAGAGGTTGGTGGGATGGGAGGTGAAGTGAGAGGGGTTGGTGGGATGGGAGGGTAGAGAGGTGGGGATAGGAGGGGTGGTGGGATGGGAGGGGTAGAGAGAGTGAGAGGGATAGGAGGTTGGTGGGATGGGAGGGTAGAGATGAGGAGAGGGATAGGAGGGGTTGGTGGGATGGGAGGGTAGAATGAGGAAGAGTGAGAGGGGGTGATGAAAAAGGAAGGGCTAGGGAGAGTAAGGGACATGGTTAGAGAGAGAGAGAGAGAGTGAGTAACAACAACGATAATAATAACAAAACAAAAGAAAACGTAAAATAATAAAAATGAGGGTAACGTAATCATGTCTGGCTGTGTGTGTGTGTGTGTGTGTAAATTTCTCCCCTTTATCCGTACATTTCGTTTTATCCGGACGAAATTTCCACATAGACAGTCTCTCTCTCTCTCTCTCTTTTCTCTCTACCACAATACAGTAATCCGGTTAAGGGGTCGCGTCCTTTTCCGGCTTATTGTTTTAGGCTTGTAATTAGTTGTTTTATGGTGGTGGTGGTGATAGTGGTGGTGGTGGTAGTAGTGGTAGTAGTGGTGGTAGTGGTAATAGTTATGGTGGTAGTGGTGGTGGTGATAGTGGTGGTAGTGGTAATAGTTATGGTGGTAGTGGTGGTGGTGATAGTGGTGGTAGTGGTAATAGTTATGGTGGTAGTGGTGGTGGTGATAGTGGTGGTAGTGGTAATAGTTATGGTGGTAGTGGTGGTGGTGATAGTGGTGGTAGTGGTAATAGTTATGGTGGTAGTGGTGGTTGTTAATGGTGGTAATTGTGGTGGTTAGTAGTGGTAGTAGTAGTGGTAGTAGTGGTGGTAGTGGTGTATGTGTGTGTGTGTGTGTGTGTGTGTGTGTGTGTGTGTGTGTGTGTGTGTGTGTGTGTGCGTGCGTGCGTGTGCGTTACCAGTTGAGTGCCCCGCCATGACCAACACAAGAACAAAGATGGTAACGCTTGGCTGGGCACCTCCTAGTACCTCTGACCTCTGACCTCCTGTGTCTTGGGTACTTTTGACCTCTCTCTCTCTCCCTCTCTTCCTCTCTCTCTCTCCTTCTCTCTTCCTTTCCTCTTCTCTCTCTCTCTCTCTCTCCTTCTCTCTTCCTTTCCTCTCCCTCGAGATGGCCTGAGAGAGAGAGAGAGAAAGAGAGAGAAGAGAGAGAGAGAGAGAGAAGAGAGAGAGTCGTACCTACGGGGATAGACTACATTATACTGTACACACACACACAACAACAACACACACACACACACACACACACACACACACACACACACACACACACACACACACACACACACACACATAAACGTAAAAAATGACAATAAATTTCTCCCATTTCGACAATATATTCCGTAAATTATCGTAATATATGTCGTAATATATCGTAATATGCTTTGATATATCACAGTATATCGTCAAATATTATAGAGCCCCGTAATATATCGTCCTATAACGTATAATATCGTAATATACCGGAAAATATCGTAACATTTCAAAATTATCTTGAAATATGACGTAGGAACCATATATATCAGTTGAGGTTTAAGGTTGGTTGAGATGTACCTGTACCGTCTACCTGTACCGTCTACTGTACCGTCTACCTGTACCGTCTACCTGTACCATCTACCTGTACCGTCTACTGTTACCGTCACTGTACCGTCTACCGTACCGTCTACCTGTACCGTCTACCTGTACCGTCTACTGTCTACCTGTACCGTCTACCTGTACTCTAGTACCGTCTCCTGTACCGTCTACCTGTACGTCTACCATCTACTGTACCGTCTACCTGTACCGTCTACCTGTACCGTCTACCTGTACGTCTACCTTTCTCTGCCGTCTACTGTACTCTACCTGTACCGTCTACCTGTACCGTCTACCTGTACCGTCTACCTGTTACCGTCTACCTGTATACGTCTATGTGTCCGGTCTATGTTACCGTCTACCTGTTTTACCTGTTTCACGTACGTCTACCGTATCTACCTGTCTTACCTGTTACCGTCTACTGTATCTACCTGTACCGTCTACCTGTTACCGTCTACCTGTTACCGTCTACCTGTACCGTCTACCTGTACCGTCTACCTGTACCGTCTACCTGTTACCGTCTACCTGTACCGTCTACCTGTACCTGCCACTATGTTATTGTCACCTGAATTAATAAGTTTGAAAGAAAATTTGATTTCCTTCATTGTTTTCATTCCTTCTTTCCTTTTTCCTTCAGGTCCGGACACATTCTTAGCCCTGCAGGAAGGGTCAGTCACCGCCTACGCCCATCTATCCTTCACGCCCACGCTCACGCCCACGCCCTGCCCTGAGGGATATGCCATCTCTTGGAAATGGAGTTTTGGAGATGGAAATGACGAAGA
>NW_024748076.1:150000-227500 GCF_018991925.1 Homarus americanus
TTGAACCCCTGACATGAACCCTTAAATTTGAACCCCTGCCATGAACCCTTAAATTTGAACCCTGATTTTAGGGAGGTAATGTCCATAGACTTCTATTAGTCCGCTAATATACTGATCGCCTATTATTATTATTATTATTATTATTATTATTATTATTATTATTATTATTATTATTATTATTATTATTATTATTATTATTATTAATATTGTTGTTATTATTATTATTATTATTATTATTATTATTATTATTAATATTGTTGTTATTATTATTATTATTATTATTATTATTATTATTATTATTATTATTATTATTATTATTATGGTTGTAGTTATTATTATCATTTATTATTATATTTTCCTTTAAAAGCTAATTTAAAATACAGGTAAAATAATCAGGATTCACCTTGCTATGGTTTTACACCTATTAATATTCACGGGTTTTATATTTAGCTGTAAAATTCCCGCCAATTTAAAAACCACTTGAAGGTGTTTGTTTATATCTGACCATATGATGGCAATACTGAGAGTCTCTGAGTTGCCACACCCGGATTATCGTTCACCATTTTTGGGAGCCTCCACACACTCTCACCATCTTCCTACTGTGAGGCTGAATAAATAAGACTTATTAGACTATGCCCAGGTGGGTATTAGGCTAAGGACATTGGCTGTAACGAGATTAGGATTGGCGCATTGGGTAGGAATTGTGTTTTGATTGGTCGAGGATGTGAGCTCCATATGGCAAAACTTGATGAGTTGCCAAGTAGGGTTTAAGTTGACTATTTTGGGGTCGAGGATAGACTGGACGAAGGTTTCTATTGGCTAGTGTGCGTGATGTCGATTTTGATTGGTCAGGAGTGTCGAATAGGTAGATTTTTGTCGATTTGTAAAGGATTGTCGACTTCGAGTGTGTGTGTGTGTGTGTGTGTGTGTGTGTGTGTGTGTGTGTGTGTGTGTGTGTGTGTGTGTGTGTGTGTGTTAATACGGCATAGTTTTAAGTGACTCCTCTCATAATAAGTACAGGTGTGTAAGTACAGGTGTGTGAGCACAGGTGTGGACGTACAGGTGTGTAGAAACAGGTACAGGTCAAAAGCTGTGTTCTTCAGGAGAGCTTTGCAACACTCCTGTTCCTCTTCTTCCTCCTCTTCTTCCTTCCCTTCCTCCTCTTCTTCCTCCTCCTCCTCCTCCTCCTCCTCTTCCTCCTCCTCTTCCTTCCCTTCCTCCTCTTCCTCCTCCTCTTCCTCCTCTTCCTCCCCTCTTCCTTCCCTTCCTCCTCCTCCTCCTCTTCACCTCTTCCTCCCCCCCTCTTCCTTCCCTTCCTCCTCTTCTTCCTCCTCCTCCTCTCTTCCTCCTCCTCCTCCTCTCTGTGTCTTGGAGGAGTGCTCTGCCTGACATGTAATTTATGCACCGGCCACTAGAGGTCAGGGCGGGTCGAGCGCAGATTCATTACAGCTCGTGTGTGGCGATTTAGAGGGGGTCAGGGAGGGTCAGGAAGAAAGGAGGGTTGTGGAGGAGGTAGGGCAGACGGGGGGAGAGGTTGTGGAAGGGGTAGGGCAGAAGGGGAGGTTATGGAAGGGGTAAGGCAGAGGGGGGAGGGGTTGTGGTGGGGTAGGGTAACGTTAAGGGGAAGGGGGATAGAAGAAGGGGGAAGGGGGATTGTGGAAGAGGAGAGGGAGGCCAAGGTGGGAGGTAGTTAAAGAGGGATGGGAGTGGGATGGGGGATGGGGGGGTGTTCAAACAAGCTATAGCCTCTCTGTTCCTAACCTAACCTAACCTAACCTAACCTAACGTAACACTTAAACACACCTGAAAATTTATTATTATTATTATTACTATTCCATTTTCTTGTTGTTGTTGTTGTTGTTGTTGTTCTTCTTCTTCTTCGTCTTATTATTATTATTATTATTATTATTATTATTATCATCATCATTATTATTATCATCATTATTATTATCATCCCATTTTCTTATTATAGTCATTTATTCATTATATTTCGCCTTTGTTTTTAATTCCCCTTCACCTCACCTCCAGAGCTTCACCTGTCATAGCGGCAGTCAATCAGCAGGTGACTTTAACCATAGTCGTTATAGCGGGGTCTGACCTTAACCATTTCGAACTTGACCCCGTTAACCTTGAACTTGAAGATGGCGGCGGTGCTAAGTTACTCCTCCAACCAACCCTCATAGAAAACGGGACGTGGGTTGCCCAGGTATGTGTTTGTGTGTGTTATGTATGTTTTTTTTTATGTATGTGTTATGTGTATGGTATTTTTTTAACACACACACACACGCACACACACACCTCTCCCCCAACCTCCCCACTCCTCACCTGCCCAACCTCCCCACTCCCCACCTGCCCAACCTCCCCACTCCCCACCACTCAATCTCCCCACTCCCCACCACTCAATCTCCCCACTCCCCAATTAAATGCTCCAATACCCAAAAAATCCCCACATAACCAAACCATGAGATATACTGTAATCCCCAAATAATCCCCCAAATCCCCAAATAATCCCCCAAAATACCAGATAATCCCCATAATCTCCCAAATAATCCCTAATAAACCCCCAAATCCCCAAATAATTCCCCAAAATCCCCAATACTCCCCAAACAATCCCAATAATTCCAAAAAATTCCCATTAATCCCCCAATAATCCCACAAATCCCCAATAATCCCCAATACTCCCTATCATTCCCCAGGTGGACTACCAATACCAACACCCTGGGGAGTACCGACCCAGGGTAGAAGTGACCAACCCCTTGGGGAGGAGAGAAGCTGTCCTCCCCACACCTGTACACGTTCAGCGTCTCCCCACTAAGGTAAGGTGTGAGAGACAGAGAGAGAGAGAGAGTTGGTCAGGACTCTCTCTCTCTCTCTCTCTCTCTCTCTCTCTCTCTCTCTCTCTCTCTCTCTCTCTCTCTCTCGCTCTATCTCTCCACCTCCCCTCGCTCTCTCACTCCCTCTCTCTCACACTCCCTCTCTCCCACTCCCTCTCACTCTCCCTCTCTCCCACTCCCTCTCACTCTCTCACACTCTCTCGCTCTATCTCTCACTCTCTCTCTCACACTTTCTCACTGTTTGTTTTCCGTCAAAATATTTAAAGGAAGATATCGGGTGAAGTAAACAGGGGGATGAGGGACCGAACCTTCTGTTGACTTCTTTCCAACGGTAACGATAACGGTAAGACGAACGGAAACGGTAACGATAACGGTAAGAAGAACGGTAACGGTAAGACGAACGGCAACGGTAACGATAACGGTAAGAGGAACGGTAACGGTAAGACGAACGGCAACGGTAACGATAACGGTAAGAAGAACGGTAGGTAAGACGAACGGTAACGGTAACGATAACGGTAAGAAGAACGGTAACAGTAAGTCGAACGGCAACGATAACGATAACGGTAAGAAGAACGGTAACGGTAACGGTAGGAGGAACTGCAACGGTAACGATAACGGTAAGAGGAACGGTAACGGTAAGACGAACGGTAACGGTAACGATAACGGTAAGAAGAACGGTAACGGTAACGGTAAGACGAACGGTAACGGTAACGATAACGGTAAGAAGAACGGTAACGGTAACGGTAGGAGGAACTGCAACGGTAACAACTGAAACTAAAGGAGCAACAGAAGAAGAAAGAAAGAAAGAAAGAAAGAAAGAAAGAAAGAAAGAAAAAGAATTAAAAAAACACTTAAACAAACTCATCAACTTAGGATCTTTTAAGAATTGACTTAGTGTTCGGAGGGTTGAGATTATGACACACTTGATAGTCTATTAACCAATCATAAGACTCGAATAAAACCCAGTATAGTTGTGATTGGTCAGTGAACTCTTATGTTAAGGAATGTATTGAGTTTAAGGAATAGTGAAGAAAAGGTGGAGAATTTACCTGAATAAACGAGAAATGATGAGAAAAATAAGAATAATGATGATAAACCGATAAGAGGAAGATAATGGTGATGAAATAAATAAATAAGAAGAAGCAATATATAATTATCCTAACTATAAATTATTATTATTATTATTATTAGTAGTAGTAGTAGTAGTAGTAGTATTAGTAGTAGTGGTAGTAGTAATACCGGCATAAATTACTCCCAGGTATAAGTATTTGGTCATTTACCGGTACCGTCAGCCAGAGGAAACTTAATTACCGGTATAATCTCCCCGGTATCTCCCCGGCTTAGCTCAGTAGTCTCCCCAACCCGGCCAACTGAGGCTGGCTGAAATCCTTACATTCATATTTGATGTTGGGGGGAATCCCTTGACATGGTGGTGGTGATGGTGGTGGTGGTGGTGATGGTGAGAATTGGTGTGGTAGTGGTGGTGGTGAGGTGGTGGTGGTGGTGGTGAGGTGGTGGTGATGGTGGTGGTGGTGGTGGTGGTGGTGGTGGTGGTGGTGGTGATGAGGGTGGTGGTGGTGGTGTGGTAGTATTATTGATGATGGTGGTGGTGAGGTATTTAGTGGTGGTGGTGGTGTGGTAGTGTGGTAGTGGTGGTAATGGTGGTAGTGGTGTGATGATAGTGGTAGTGGTGGTGGTAGTGGTGGTGGTGGTGGTGATGGTGGTGGTGATGGTGGTGGTGGTGGTGGTGGTGGTGGTGGTGGTGAGGGTGGTGGTGATGTGGGTGAGGTGATGGTGGTGGTGGTGGTGGTGGTGGTGGTGGTGGTGGTGATAAAGTGGTAGTAATAATAATAACTGTATAAGGGGGTATATGTGTCCCTTACCCCCTAATACCCCCTAGCATCCCTTAACACCCCTTAAACCCCATATTACCCCCCTAACACTAATATAAATGGTGCTTACCTGTGCATTAATTACCTACGTAGCTATTAGGGCTAAGGGAACTGGACACCCCTAAATGGTTTAATAATACGGACCTAAATTAAGGGGAAAGGGTTATTTAGGGGGCTGGAATCCCTTTAGGGTATTTTTAGGACCTGTGTTTTATATTTAATTTTTAGGGTAATTAATTAAACTGAGCATTATTTTTAGAGTATTTCCCCAGAGTAATATTCAAGAGTATTCCCCAAGTGATCAATATTTTTAGAGTATTTCCCCAAGAGTAATATTCAAGAGTATTCCTCAAGTGATCAATATTTTTAGAGTATTTCCCCAAGAGTAATATTCAAGAGTATTCCTCAAGTGAGCAATATTCGCCAGGAGTAATATTAGAGCAGTATACCTGTGGTGTGAGTTGACGTCCACTATACAACCCGGACACAGTCTCGAGTGGCAAATTATATCAGGCTCAGATTTAAGGAGGTTAGCTGAGGTCACTCGTGGAGGGGTGGAGGGAGGGTAGGAGGGGAGGAGGGAGGGTAGGAGGGGTGGAGAGATGGAGGGAAGGGAGTTGGTCTTCTTTCGCTCATTCCACATCATCACCTCCCTCCCTCCCTCCCTTCCCTCCCCCCCCCTTCCCTCCATCCCTCCCTCACTCCTCAACATCATGCCTTTATTTTCTCTACTTCCCCTTCCTTCCCCTCCCCTCCCCAACCATCACCAGCACCACCCTAATCCCCTCCTCACCCCAACCAGCTTAAGCTCCCCTGCCCTCCCCAATCAGCACCAACACCCCCTCCACCTTCCCTCACTATTAACTAACTTTAGCACCCCCTTAACAGATACGGACGTGAATGGCCTTTTCGTGTGAGAGAGTGATACCGCAATTTCTATTTTTTATTACTGTAGTTTTATAGATTCCCTACCCTACCTTCCTCCTCCTCTCCTTCCTCCTTCCCTCCTCCCTTCCCTCCCTTCCCTCCCTCCCTTCCTTCCCTCCTTCCTTCCTTCCCTCCCTCCAATTCAATCTCTCGTTAATCCATACTCTCCCATCTTGCCTCAGTGCCGAGTTGGGGAGGATACCTATTTGAAATTGGGGAGGATAGCCGCCCGTAATCTCCCACAGCCGCCTATACCTTTTCATATACACCTAAAGCCGCCCATAGGCACCCATAGCCTCCCATAGCCTCCCATAGGCACCCATAACCTCCCATAGCCGCCCATAGGCACCCATAACCTCTCATAGCCGCCCATAAACCGTTCGTAGTGTCTGATGTGCGTGCGTAACCGTCCGTAGTGTCTGATGTGCGTGCGTAAACGACCGTAGTGGCGTAGGGCGTTGATGGGCGAGGCGTATGAACCGCTTGTTAGCACTGGCTGTTCAAACTCTGACAACTCCACTACTAGAGAGAGAGAGAGAGAGAGAGAGAGTTAACTCACTTTCACAACAATTTTGGCGTTTAAACGAGAGAATTGAGTCTATATTAACTGCTCTTTCATTGTTTACACCTTTTCTTTCATTGTTTACACCTGTTCTTTCATTGTTTACACCCTTTCTTTCATTGTTCACATCTGTTCTTTCATTGTTTACAAATTTTCTTTCATTGTTTACACTAATTACCTTTTGTTTACACAGGTGACCTTACGCCACAACGCCTACCTGGCAGTGGTGGGTCAAGAGGTCACCTTCCACGCCCTGGCACGTGGCACTGACCTCCGCTATGACTGGCACCTCCCGGGTAACGAGACTCTTCAGAATACAGGTAAGAGGGCCATGAATTACCTGTAGTCTTACTGTAGGAGGGAAATCTTACTGTTGGAGGGAAATCTTACTGTAGGAGGGAAAAAGTCTTACTGTAGGGAGGAAAATCTTACTGTATTGCTATTGATATTGAAGCGGATTATTATTATTATTATTGTTATTGTTATTATTATTATTATTATTATTATTATTATTATTATTATTATTATTATTATTATTGTTATTATTATTATTATTATTATTATTATTATTATTATTATTATTATTATTATTATTATTATTATTATTATTATTATTATTATTATTATTATTATTCTTTTATTATTATTGTTATTCCTAACGTTTAGTTATCCCTCTTTATTCCTCTTTATTCTCTATATCTCTCGTCATCACCCAACTTGGGGTTTTGCTTGTGAGTTAACGTAAGACTTTGCTTAGGAAATTCGTCCCGGCAGAGTTGACCGTTGTGATGGGTGTGGTGTGTGGGTGTAAGTGGGTGGGTGTAGTGTGTGGGTGGTGGGTGCAAGTGGGTGGGTGTAGTGTGTGGGGGGTGGGTGTAGTTCTCCACCCACCTCCCCATTGTTCCATCTTCTCCTCCTCCTCCTCCCTCCTCCTCCTCCTCCTCCTCCTCCTTCCTCCTCCTCCTCCTCCCTTCCTCCTCCTCTCCCGCACATACTCATGCTCAACTTTTACCTCCCTCTTCCTCCTCGTTTAGTCCTTCTCTCACCCTCTCCTCCCTCTCTCGCTTCCTTCTCTCTTATACTCTCTATCTCTTCCTCTCTCCTTCTCTTTCTCTCTCTCCCCCTCATTCCTCCATACATCTCTCACTCTCAACCGGGAATCGAACCTGAGACTACTTATTTGCGAGTAGAACGACCTAACTTTGAGTCAGAGAGAGAGAGAGAGAGAGAGAGAGATGTGTGGGTGGAGTATAGGTGTTTGGATGTGTGGCTGTGTGTGGGTAGGTGGGTGGTGGGTGGGTGGGTGGGTGGTGTTAACAGATGACCCACACAGTAACCTAGGTGGGCGGCGTGACGTCCAGCAAACAAAGACACGCGGGAGGAGGTGAGGGAGGGAGGGAGTGGGAGGGAGGGGATGGAGGGGTGGAGGGAGGGGTGGAGGGAGGGATGGAGGGATGGGGAAGGAGGGATGGGGAGGGAGGGAAGAGGGTGGAGGAAGACGTGGGGTGTGTGGAGGGAGGTAGGGGAGTGGAGGAGGATGGAGGGGTGTGGAGGAGGGGTGGAGGGAGTTAGAGAAAGAATGTGGAGGATGCGGCGAGGAGAGATAGAGCGAGGAGGTGTTGGAGGAGGGAAGGAAGAGGGTTGGTCACGCCCCTTCACGCCCAGTGCTGATGGGGGGAGGGAGGGGAGGAGAGTTGGGTGGGTGAGTGGGAGAGTCCAGTGAGAGGAGGGAGAGAGAGATTGATATTGTGATTGGGAAGCCTCTCTCTCTCTCTCTCTCTCTCTTCTAAGTACGATTACTTAACCTTTGTGCACAATGACTCAACCCATAAGAACAATAAAAACAATAACAACAACAGTAACAACAACAACAATAACAACAACAGTAACAACAACAACTAATAACAACAACAATAACAACAACTAACAATAATAATAATAATAAATAAATAAATAAAATTAAACTCTACAAAAACGTGGAAATTTACCTGTTAATTAATGGGTCATCATCCTTACCTTCCTCTCACCTGAGTTTTGAGACTGGCAGGTAGACGTGGGCGTGGGTGAGGTGGGAGAGCGTGGGGACATGGGTGTGGTGGTGGGTGTGCTGGGTGGATCATGAGTGAATGGTATGGATGGATAGAGGGTGGGTGTATGGTGAGAATGGGCGGTGTGGGGTGTGGCGGTGCTAACGGATGAAGTTGAACGAATTTGAACTATACACCCATTATTCACCCCATTATACACCCCATTATACACCCCATTATTCACCCCCATTATTCACCCCCATTATAAATGTACATTAAACCCATTATAATCTCCTCCCTTCCTCCCACCCCCATAAAACATCTCTCCCTCCTCCTCCCCTCCCTCCCTCCCTCCCTCCTCTCCTCCTCCCTCCCTCCCTCCCTCCCTCCCCTCCCTCCCTCTCTCCTCCTCTCCCTCTCCCTATCAATGAGCGGAAGGAGGGCGAAAGGGTAGAAAAATTGAATGAAATAAGAGGCACACCCAGGTATAGAAGGGAGGTGGGGAAGGAGAAGTGAGGGGTGAGGGAGGGAGGGGGAGAGGTGAGGAGGGGGGGGAGAGGTGAGGGAGTGAGAAGAATGGGACTGGGATAGACAGTGATGGCCTTCTCTCTCTCTCTCTCTCTCACACGTAGATCGACTAAGTGGTCTTGCTAAGTGTGTGTGTGTGTGTGTGTGTGTGTGTGTGTGTGTGTGTGTGTGTGTGTGTGTGTGTGTGTGTGTGTGTGTGTGTGAGGTGTGTGTGTGTGTGTTTGGGGTAAACTAACGGTACTATTAACAGAAGCTAACGGTAAACGGGCTCGAAGATGAACGTGCCCAAGCCTGTTGCCTTGGGCTCTCTAACCTGTTGTGTCTGTTGCTATTACTGTTATTACTGTTGCTATTACTGTTGTTACTGTTGCTATTACTGTTATTACTGTTACTATTTCTTCTGCTTCTTCTACTAGCACTATGGTCCTCCCTCCACCTCCTCCTCCTCCTCCCTCCTCCTCCTCCTCCTCCCTCCTCCTCCTCCTCCTCCTCCTCTACCTTCACCTCCTCCTTCCTCCTCCTCCTCCACCTCCACCTCCTCCTCCTTCCTCCTCCTCCTCCCTCCCTCCTCCTCCTCCTCCTCCTCTACCTTCACCTCCTCCTCCTCCACCTCTTCCTCCTTCCTCTTTCCTCCTCCCTCCTCCCTCCTCTTCCTCAACAGGTTCGCACCCCTAACCCACACAAAGAAGAGTCATCGTCCGCACCACTATATGCGGGCTCTCCTCCCCTCCTTCTCCTTCCTCCCTCCTCCCTCCTTCCTCCCTCCTCCTCCCTCCATGTCTCTTCCTCAACCACACCCTCCCTCCAGGTAATACAGTCTTCTCCCCCCAGCTAAATGCAGTTAAAAAGCCTCATTGTGTTTTTAATGTTGGTTAGGTTAGGTTAAGCCTGGTGGAATGTGGGTGTTGGGGTGTTGGGGTGTGGGGGAGGGTGTTTGTGTGTGGGGAGGGTGTTGGGGTGTGGGGAGGGTGTTTGTGTGTGGGGGAGGGTGTTGGGGTTGGGGAGGTGTTGGGGTTGGGTGTGGGGGAGGGTGTTTGTGTGGGGGAGGGTGTTGTGGGGAGGGTGTTGGTGTGTGGGGGAGGGTGTTGGGGTGTGGGGGGAGGTGTTGGGGTGTGGGGAGGGTGTTGGTGTGTGGGGAGGGTGTTGGGGTGTGGGGAGGGTGTTGGGGTGTGGGGAGGATGTTGGGGTGTGGGGGGAGGGTGTTGGTGTGTGTGGGGGAGGGTGTTGGGGTGTGGGGGAGGGTGTGTTGGTGTGTGGGGGAGGGTGTTGGGGTGTTGGGGAGGTGTTGGTGTGTGGGAGGGTGTTGGGGTGTGGGGAGGGTGTTGGGGTGTGGGGGAGGGTGTTGGGAGGTGTTATGGAGAGGTGATGTTTGTATTCTAGTGGATGAAAGGTGTGTGTGTGTGTGTGTGTGTGTGTGTGTGTGTGTGTGTGTGTGTGTGGTGTGTGTGTGTGTGTATCCTCACTTGAACTCTACAATATACAGAAAAACACGTACATACATTTTAACTGATAGATATACAAATTTCTATACATACATACATACATACATACATACATACATACATACATACATACATACTGTGCTCTGTCTTGTGTGTGTATATTGACCAGAGTCTGTCAGTCACTATCTGAACTAGCAACGACTATTAGTATATGCTAGTGACTATGTTCATTGTTGTGGGAGGGAGGGGGGAGGGAGAGGAGAGGGAGAGGGAGGGGGGGAGGGAGAGGAGAGGGAGAGGGAGGGAGAGGGAGGGGAGGGGGAGGGAGAGGAGGGGGAGGAGAGGAACAGAGAGTTGGAAGGAGAGGGAAAAGAGAAAGAGAGTGGATGGAGGGATAGAGGGAGGGAGGAGGTGTAGAGGTGAGCCCACACTTGACCCATGGCCGCCAGCAATAGTGTGTGTGTGTGTATGTGTGTGTGTGTGTGTGTGTGTATTTTTCCTGTTTATGTGTGTGTGTGTGTATGTCTAGTGTGGTAGTATGTGTGTATATATGAGTGTATTTTTGTGTGTATATGAGTGTGTATGTATCTGTGTGTGTACATAAGCGTGTATATACTGTATGTGTGTGTATATGACCGTGTATATACTGTATGTGTGTATATGACCGTGTATGTGTGTATGTGAGTGTGTATGTATGTTTGTAAATATAATACACATAACTCAATAAAAACCTCAAATTATATATAAATAATTATCAAGAAAAATAATTTATATAATTTTTCGCCATATTTCAGAAATTATTTAATAATGAAATAATATTCTACAAATTATTTAAGGTATTTTTGGTCTTAATAATTTGGGGACATTATTGTGTGTGTGTGTGTGTGTGTGTGTGTGTGTGTGTGTGTGTGTGTGTGTGTGTGTGTGTGTGTGTGTGTGTGTGTGTGTGTGTGTGTGTAATCAACTTCACGTGTCTGACAAAATAAACAAAAACAAGAGCCACAATCAGACCTCATCTTCTCTGATTGGCGGAAATGAAACGCACCGTAAATAATACTTGTCTGTGATTGGTGAGAATGGGGTCAGCGTCATAATACTCGTCTGTGATTGGTTAGAAGGTGTGAGCGTCGTAAATCTCGTCTGTCATTGGCTAGAAGATATCGACGTCGTAATACTCGTCCGTGATTGGATAAACTAAGCCAGCATCGTAATAATCGTCCGTGATTGGTTAAAATGAGTCAGCGTCGTAATAATCGTCCGTGATTGGTTAAAGAAAGAGGCCAACGCACGCTAACACGTACACATCACGAACAGTCATTAATGTACACCAATTACACGCACATATCTCCTATATTACGTCAGATTAAGGTGTATTAAAGCTCTCCAGCGCCATTGTAACAGGAGGACGTACTTGTTACAGCTCAGTTAATGGCGTACTGAACAAAACCCTACATCACTCTCTGGTGAGGGGGGTGAGAGGGAGAAGAGGGAGGGGAGAGGGGAGGGAGAGGGGAGGGGTAGATATGTGTGTGTGTGTGTGATGGGAACTGGATAAAAACACAATGGCTTTGCAGGAAATGAACATCGCGTGAGTTTTTGCGCAAATGTTGAATTGCGTGTTGAGAGAGAGAGAGAGAGAGAGAGAGAGAGAGAGAGAGAGAGAGAGAACAATGGTAGTTGTCTCAGTATCAATAATATGTAACAATAAGAAGTATTTAATTTCTCTCTTCTCCTTGTCGTGTTTCTCTTTCGTTATCCACCTCTCCTGTTCGTCTCTTGTCTAGTATTTACCCTTCTATTCTTCTCCTTCTCTTCCTCCTTTCTCTACCCTTCCTGTGAGTCCTTTGTTTATCCTCCATTCTCCATCTCCCCTTCCGTCTTTTTTTTATTATCATTACACACTCCCTCCCTCCTTCCTTCCTTCCCTCCTCCTTTATTGTATATTCTCCCTCTTCCTTCCTTTCCTCTCTGTCACTTCATCTCTTTCATCATTCCTCCTCTCCTTCATTTATTGCTCTGTGTTTTAATTCCTTCTTCGTTATTTTTTTCCTACATATTTTATTTATTTTTTCTTGTTTATCGTCTGTTTTTTTTATTATTTACTCTCTCTCTCTCTCTCTCCCTCTCACTCTCTCTGTTTATTCATCACCTGTCCTTCCTTCCCCTTTTTACCTTCCCTTCTCCCTTTTCTCTCTCCTCCCTTTAGTTCCTCTGTTTATTCTCCTCTCTCTCTGTTGTTTTAGGACGTTACGGGAATACCGGTTTGTACCCATGTCTGTACCTGTATCTACCTGTACCTGTATTCACTGTACCTATATCTACCTGTACCTGTATCTATCTGTACCTGTATCTACCTGTACCTGTATCTATCTGTACCTGTATCTACCTGTACCTGTATCTATCTGTACCTGTATCTACCTGTACCTGTATCTATCTGTACCTGTATCTACCTGTACGTGTATCTACCTGTACCTGTATCTACCTGTACCTGTATCTACCTGTACCTGTATCTACCTGTACATGTATCTACCTGTACCTGTATCTACCTGTACCTGTATCTACCTGTACCTGTATCTACCTGTACCTGTATCTACCTGTACCTGTATCTACCTGTACCTGGCTGAACCGACCGACGGAGAGAGAAAGACAGTCGACATCTCATCCAGGCTGTAACGTAACTACTACTACTACTACTACTATGACAACTACCACTACTACTATTAGCATTTCAACTACTACAATTATCACCAGTACTACCAGCACAACTACCACCACCCTCAACCACCACAACTACCACCACCACTACAACCATAAGTACCACCACCATCAGTCACCACAACCACTACCATCAACCACCACAACTACCACCATCAACCACCACTACTACCACCACCATCAACCACCACAACTACCACCATCAACCACCACAACTACCACCACCAGTACTTCGAACAAAGCCTCTACCTTATGTAAATTCCCTTGTGCCCTGACAGGTTGGGGGGGAGGTGAGGGAGGGGAGGTGAGGTGAGGGAGGGGGAATGAGGAGAGGGATTGGGAGGGGGAGGAGGTGAGGGAGGGGAATGGGAGTGATTGGACTAGGGAGGGAAGGATTGGACGAAGGAGAGAGGTGATTGGACGAGGAGAGAGGTGATTGGACGAGGGAGAGGGTGATTGGACGAGGGAGAGAGGTGATTGGACGAGGGAGAGAGGTGATTGGACGAGGGTGAGAGGTGATTGGATGAGGGAGAGGTGATTGGACGAGGGAGATGATTGGACGAGGGAGAGGGCGATTGGACGAGGGAGGAAGGTGATTGGACAGGAGATAAAAATACGTCCCCAATAGATTAAATCCCAGACCAGAAGTCTGTTGTGTTGAGAGAGAGAGAGAGAGAGAGAGAGAGAGAGAGAGAGAGACTCTCCTCTCTTTCCCACTCCTCCCCTATCCTCACTCCCCTCACTCCCCTCACTCCCTCTCATGGCCGAGGAGTTAGTGAGGGGTACATTAGAGTGACTCCTTGAAGGTAATTAACTCAGGTCCTTAATCTAACGAGGGAGATTAAGGGGAGGGAGGGTGGGAAGGGGAGGGGGAGGGAAGGATGGGGAGGAGAGGAGGGAAAGATGGGGAGTGAGGGGAGGATGGGGGAGGAGGATGGGGAGGATGGGGAGGAGGGGAGGGAAGGATGGGGAGGAAAGATGGGGAGAGAATGATGGGGAGTGAGAGGAAGACGAGGAGATTCACCACAAGAATCAGAATACATTGCCGTTGGTGAGGGAGATGATTTATGAGCCTTTCACCCTGATGAGGGAGGGAGAAGGGAGGAGGGGAAGGGGAAGGTGAGGTTAGGTTGAGGGCCACGGGTAAGGGAGGGGGAAGAGGTGTGCTAGGTAGGAGAGGTCAATGGGTAGGGAGAGGGAGGGGGGGAATGGGTAGGCAGAGGGTTGGGAAGGAGGGGCTGTGGGTAGGGGAAGAGAGGGATGAGGGACGGGAGGGGAGGGAGGGAGGTGTAAGAGGGAAGAAGAACAGAGAGGGAAGGAAAGGAAAGATAAATCGTAAAATTAAGAGAGGGAGGGAGAGAATCGGAAAGGGAGGGAGAGAGAGTGAGGGGAGGGGGTGATTGAGGATGAGAGAGGAGAAGGAAAGGAAGACTGAGAATAAGAAGAACACGAAAAGGAAGAGAAAGATCAATAAAAGAGAAAAAGGAAAGGAACGGGAAGGGGGATTAAATCGAATTGGCACTATTCCAGGGGTAATGGGGAGGGTGGCACTATTCCAGGGGTACTAGGAAGGGTGAACTATTCCAGTACTAGGACACTATTCCAGGGGTACTAGTGGCACTATTCCAGGGAGGTACTAGGAAGGGTGGCACTATTCCAGGGGTACTAGGAAGGGTGGCACTATTCCAGGGGGTACTAGGAAGGTGGCACTATTCCAGGGGTAGGAAGGGTGGCACTATTCCAGGGGGTACTAGGAAGGGTGGCACTATTCCAGACCGGTACCAGGTAGGGTGAGTGGCACTATTCCAGGGGTTGCCAAGGCACTATTCTCACCTCCACAGTGCCTCCCAAGATTCATGCAAATTTAATTGTGGGATGTGGCCTTGGTGAGAGAGAGAGAGAGAGAGAGAGAGAGAGAGAGAGAGAGAGAGAGAGAGAGAGAGAGAGAGAGAGAGAGAGAGAGAGAGAGAGAGAGAGAGAGAAGAGAGAGAGAGAGAGAGAGAGAGAGAGAGAGAGAGAGAGAGAGAGAAGAGAGAGAGAGAGACCAGCACTTGCAATAAAAAAACATTTGATAAGAAACATAGATAACAACTCATCATTAACAAGTTGACAATTATTTTGTTTTTCGAGGTAAAATTAGTGTAAACAACTGGGTCAACATGTAAACAACTGGGTCAACATGTAAACAACTGGGTCAACATGTAAACAGGTGTGCCAGAAATAGTGTAAACAAGATACAATAGTTCAGGAGGTAATTGCCATGGTTGGGTTGTTAATGTCAAGCCAGCACACGCGAAGCTCCAGTTTGTGTGTGTGTGTGTGTGTGTGTGTGTGTGTGTGTGTATTTGTGTCTGTCTTTGTCCCTCCCTTCTTCCCTTCCTCTTCTCTCTCTTCTTTCTTTCATCTTCCTTCCCTCTCTCTCTCTCTCCTCCCCCTTCCCCTCCTCTTCTCTCCCCTCTTCCCTCTTTCCTTCCTCTCCTCTCCCCTCCCTCCTTCCTTCCCTCTTTCCCTCCTTGTTTAGTAGTTAATTCTCGTCTCCTCTTCCATCCGTTTATTCCCCTTTCCGTTTCCCCTCTTTCACCTCTCTGTTCTGTTCCATCTTTCATTCATTCTCATTTTTCCTCTTCTCTCTTTCGCTCTTTTCTTTTCTTCCTCTTCCTTCCTCATCTCCTCCCTTCTTTCTTCCTCTTCATCTCCTCCTTTCGTTCTTCCTCTTCCCCTCTTCCTTCTTTCTTCCTCTCCCCCTCTTCCTTCTTTCTTCCTCTTCCCCTCTTCCTTATTTCTTCCTCTATCCCTCTTCCTTATTTCTTCCTCTTCCCTTCTTCCTCTTCCCTCCCCATTTCCTCCTTTCTTTCTTCCTCTTCCCCTCTTCCCCTCTTAGCGTCTTGCCAAGTTTAATCCATCATTCTTTGTTCATTCCCCTCACTCTCCCTCACTCTCCCTCACTCTCCCTCACCCTTTCCCCTCAACTCCTACATTTTATCCTCTTTTCCTCACCTCCTCCCCTCACCCCTTCCATTTATCACTTTCCCTCACTTTTTACGCCACCCCTCCCCTCTCCTCCCTCCTCTCCCCTTCCTCTCCTCACCCCCACTTACTCCCCTATTCCCCTCACCTCTTCCCTCTACCTCCCCCTCACTTCCCCCACTTCCCCTCCCTCCTCACCCTCCCCTCCTCACCCCTTCCTCACCCTTCCTCAGTAAGCGGTGCCACTAATGGTCAGTTCCGGCTCCCCTGCCTATCTACGTTCCGTCATCAATCTCCATCTTCCTCTCTCTTTCTCCCTCTCTCATTCTTTCACTCTCTCTCTCTCTCTCTCTCTCTCTCTCTCTCTCTCTCTCTCTCTCGTCATTTAGGTATTAAGGTAATTAGTGAATAAAAATAAAATAATTAAGGAATGAATAATTAGGAATAAATAATAAATTGGTGTTGATGAAATAGGATAAGAGAAAGTGTCAGGAAAACGGGGAATAAGAGTAATATGAGATAAGTGTCAGAAAACGGGGAATAAGAGTAATATGAGATAAGTGTCAGAAAACGGGGAATAAGAGTAATATGAGATAAGTAAGGAAAACGGGGAATAAGAGTAATATGAGATAAGTGTCAGAAAACGGGGAATAAGAGTAATATGAGATAAGTGTCAGAAAACGGGGAATAAGAGTAATATGAGATAAGTGTCAGAAAACGAGGAATAAGAGTAATATGAGATAAGTGTCAGAAAACGGGGAATAAGAGTAATATGAGATAAGTGTCAGAAAACGGGGAATAAGAGTAATATGAGATAAGTGTCAGAAAACGGGGAATAAGAGTAATATGAGATAAGTGTCAGAAAACGGGGAATAAGAGTAATATGAGATAAGTGTCAGAAAACGGGGAATAAGAGTAATATGAGATAAGTGTCAGAAAACGACAACAACGTAAAGAAAACGGGAGAGGGAGTGGTGATGAGGTTGATACGTCACACGACACTTTACGACCGGTTTATGACGTGTAGGAAGACCATAAACTCTCTCTCTCTCTATCTCTATCTTTCTTTTTCTCTTTCTTCTCTCTCTCTCTTTCTCGCTATCTCTCTGTTCCTCAAAATATACTCTCTCTCTCTCTGTCTCTCTCTCTCTCTCTCTCTCTCTCTCCATTCCTCCCACCTTCCATCCAGCACTGGAGAAGTGAGGGGGGGGGAGGGAGAGGAAGAAGGAAGAGGAAGAAGGGAAGGAGAGTGAGGAAGAGGAAGAAGGAAGAGAAGAAGAGAGGAAGAGAAAGGATACAACATGTTACTTGTGTTTAGGGAGAAAATCACCCATAAACGCCCAATCACAATAGAGAAAATAACAGTTCTTGATTCTCATTGGCTTAATTTTTCCCTCCTCACGGGCGGTTGAGTTGCCAGGTTGTGTTATTGTTGGAAAATTTTCTAGTAGGGTTTTGAAGTTTTTTGGTTAGGTTAGGTTAGGTTAGGTTAGATTAGGTTAGGTTAGGTTAGGTTAGATTAGGTTAGGTTAGGTTAGATTAGGTTAGGTTAGGTTAGATTAGGTTAGGTTAGGTTTGGTGATATGGGAAGAGAAAATAAAATTAGAGAAAGGAAAACACGAAAAAGAGAGAAAGAGAGAGAGAGAGAGAGAGATGAATAAAGAAAGAGAATAAGAGAGAGAGAGAGAGAGAGATGACTAACGACCCTCACAGAACAGTTTCTTCTGATGACGCAATAATTGTTACCTATCAATATAATGGCCACTTAAATGACCTCCCATTACTGACCCAGGGGGAGGATAGGGAGATGATAGGTAGGGAGGGTAGGTGGGGAGGATAGGGAGATGATAGGTAGGGAGGGTAGGTGGGGAGGATAGGGAGATGATAGGTAGGGAGGTGGGGTGGGAGGATAGGGAGATGATAGGTAGGGAGGGGTAGGTGGGAGGGATAGGGAGATGATAGGTAGGAGGGTAGGTGGGGAGGATAGGGAGATGATAGGTAGGAGGGTGGGTGGAGGGGATAGGGAGATGATAGGTAGGGAGGGTAGGTGGGGAGGATAGGGAGATGATAGGTAGGGAGGTAGGTGGGAGGATAGGGAGATGATGGTAGGGAGGGTAGGTGGGGAGATAGGGAGATGATAGGTGGGAGGTCGGTGGGGAGGATAGGGAGATGATAGGTAGGTGGGGAGGATAGGGAGATGATAGGTAGGGAGGGTAGGTGGGAGGATAGGGAGATGATAGGGTAGGGAGGAGGGTAGGTGGGGAGGATAGGGAGATGATGGGTAGGGAGGGTAGGTGGGGAGGATAGGGAGATGAGAGGTAGGGAGGTAGGTGGGGAGGATAGGGAGATGAGAGGTAGGGAGGGTAGGTGGGAGGATAGGGAGATGATAGGTAGGGAGGGTAGGTGGGGAGGATAGGGAGATGATGAGGTAGGAGGTAGGTGGGAGGATAGGGAGATGATAGGTAGGGAGGGTAGGGTGGGGAGGATAGGGAGATGATAGGTAGGGAGGGTCGGTGGGGAGGATAGGAGATGATAGGTAGGAGGTAGGTGGGGAGAGGATAGGGAGATGAGAGGTAGTGAGGGTAGGTGTTGGTAGGGGAGTGGTTGGTTGGGGAGAGAAGGGGAGAATAGTTGGGGTAAAGGGGTAGATGGGGAGAGGGAAGGGTAGATGGGGAGATTAGGGAGATGAAAGGTGTTGATAGGAGAGGATAGGTGGTGTGGATAGTTGGGTAGGATGGATGGGGAGGGTAAGTAAGGAGTAAAGTTGGGGAGGATAGTTAGGGGTAGGTTTTGGGGAGGGGAGATTAGAGAGGATAGGGGCAGGATAGTTGAAGATTGGGGAGGATAGGTGGGGATAGGGGGATAGTTTGGAATCCGTCTCTGTCTCTCTCTCTCTCTCAATTCTAACACTGATTTGATTCTCTCTCTCTCTCTCTCTCTCTCTCTCTCTCTCTCTCTCTCAAACAAATTACATAAAAACATCTAACGTAACATTTCTTAATACATAAAAAATACATAAGAGTTTAATATACATAAAAATACATAACCCTTAGTGATACATAACCCAGAAATACATATCCTATTTCAGTGTTGTGAGACAGTATACATAAATATACATAATTGTTTAAAAAATACAGATAACTACAGAAAATTACATAATGATACATAATTACGCAATACATAAGGTGAGGTGATACATGTCTCTATGGCCCCGTGAGAGAGAGAATGAGAGAGAGAGAGAGAGAGAGAGAGAGAGAGAGAGAGGGTCCTTGTCCGCCATTGATTGACAAATGCCTTTATTGATTTCACGTGCAGTCCTCACGTCTGCCTACTACTACTACTACTACTACTACTACTACTACTACTACTACTACTACTACTACTACTACTACCACACTTGTACTGTTTTGTTGTAACCATTTTCTGTCATAGCATATCTCTCAGTGCTTCAGGAGCCTATTAGAACCCTTCCTTGCCTCACTTCAGGAGCCTATTAGAACCCTTCCTTGCCTCACTTCAGGAGCCTATTAGAACCCTTCCTTGCCTCACTTCAGGAGCCTATTAGAACCCTTCCTTGCCTCTTCAGGAGCCTATTAGAACCCTTCGTTGCCTCATTTCAGGAGCCTATTAGAACCCTTCCTTGCCTCACTTCACGGGGCTCTATTAGAACCCTTCCTTGCCTCACTTCACGGGGCTCTATTAGAACCCTTCCTTGCCTCACTTCAGAGCCTATTAGAACCCTTCCTTGCCTCACTTCAAGAGCCTATTAGAACCCTTCCTTGCCTCACTTCAGGAGCCTATTAGAACCCTTCCTTGCCTCACTTCACGGGGCTCTATTGACTTCGAAGCGTGAGGTCAAGTTGAGATAACGTCACGAGAACAAGTTTTGAACAAGTTGAGCTGTGAACGATTAAGAGTGGTTAAGGTACCGGGTCCTGGAATATCCTGATGGGGGGAGTCCTACTGGAGTATCCTGGAGGGGGGAGTCCTGCTGGAGGAGTTGTTTTGAGTCCTATTTCTTGAAGGATTTATTATTATTATTATTATTATTCGTATTATTATTAGTATTATTTATTTATTGTTGTTGTTGTTGTTGTTGTTTCTCTTGTTGTTATTGTTTTTATTGTTATTGTTGTCGTTATTAATTGTGAGGAACTTAACTTAAATCGATAATTATCAAAGAAAAATAACCGCTGACTGGGAGGTAAAAATTGTCTTTTGGATTAGGGATTGGTTACCCATTATTACGAGGACATTTAATAAGCCTGATTAGGAAGTTACGGATTAGGGATTGTAATCATTATTTGATGGTGGCGGCCATTTTGATTTTGTGGGGATTGTAATTATTATTTTAAGGTGGCGGCCATTTTGAATATGTGAGGGATTGTAATTTATTTGAAGGTGGCGGCCATTTTGAATATGTGGGGATTGTAATTATTATTTTAAGGTGGCGGCCATTTTAAATTCAAAGTTATCCTCACAAAGTAGTTCCCTGATTAGCAAGTGAAAAAGTTTGTTATGGACTGGAGGATTAGGGCGTTCCTCTGTTCAGGATTAGGAAGGGATTAAGGAGAGTGACGACTTAAGTAGTTTGACCAAATAAATAAGGATTTTTATTTCCAGTGTAATGTTGAGACGCCAATTTGAAACTCCTCCAAAAATATATATGATAAGGAAGTAAAAAAATATATGGATTGGGGACTAGGGAGTGACCTAATCCCTCCCTAATCCTTCCCTAATCCCTCTAATCCTTCCCTAATCCCTCTCTAATCCCTCCCTAATCCCTCTCTAATCCTACCCTAATCCCTCCCTAATCCCTCCCTAATCCTTCCCTAATCCCTCTCTAATCACTGACACCGATGAGGTTGTCTGGTTTCTGTTCGCGTAGAGACAGTGTCACTAATGCCACCTCAGGCGA
This sequence comes from Homarus americanus, assembly GCF_018991925.1. Taxonomy (NCBI): domain Eukaryota; kingdom Metazoa; phylum Arthropoda; class Malacostraca; order Decapoda; family Nephropidae; genus Homarus; species Homarus americanus. The sequence goes on from NW_024748076.1 coordinate 170,813, forward strand.
TTAGGAGTGCCTGGCGTTCCCTTCACTCCATTATGGCACTATAGGCGGACGTTGGCCTACCTTCTGCTTGCACTGGCATCCTAGGGACCTATTCTGTGATATCCTGCCTATCTAGCCTATTACATCCTACTCCTATCCTGTCCCATCCTACCCACATACTACCCTCATCCTACCCTCATACTACCCACATCCTCATAATGGCCGTCAGTCAGCTGTCAGCCGTGTTGGTTATTTGGGCTGACAGACTGCTGAGATTACGCCACAGTGCTGTCTTAGGAACTGACGCCCACACACACACACACACACACACACACACACACACACACACACACACACACACACACACACACACACACACACACACACACACACACTCTCTCTCTCTCTCTCTCTCTCTCTCCCATAGTGATCCAAATCTGTCTACTTCCCCTTTCCTCTCCCCTCCCCCTCCTTTACCCTTCCCCTTCCCATTCAACCCTCTCTCCCTTCCCTTCCTGTTTTCCTTCACCCTCCTTCCTTTCCCTTAACTCTCCCTTCCCCTGAACCCTCCCCTTTCCTGCTTCCCTTAACTCTTTCTCCTTTCCCCTGAACCCTCCTCCGTCCCTAAAAAGATACACATCAAATGGGCTTCCTCCAGATAGTTAGGGGACTACTAAGGGTCGTTAGTTCGATCAGGGGGGCGCCCATGGCCCACCCAGGTGTAAACGGGTACCTGACGTTACAGCTGAGGAAGTGAAGGTGGTCGAGTACAGTGTTGGCCATATGAGGGGCATTAGCATGAGTGGCCCTAAAGAGGTTCAAGATAGTGGGCCATATTCATTACTTCGGTGGCCCTATTGGCCAGGAGTGTCCATGATTCAGTTGCAGGATGAGGGGTGGCAGGATGAGGTGGCAGCGAGGATGAGGGGGTGGCAGCAGGATGAGAGGTGACAGGATGAGGGGGTGGCAGCAGGATGAGGTGAGGATGAGGGTGGCAGCAGGATGAGGTGACAGGATGAGGGTGGCAGCAGGATGAGGGAGGTGACAGGATGAGGGGTGGCAGCGGGATGAGAGGTGACAGGATGAGGGGTGGCAGCAGAGGGGTGACAGGATGAGGGGTGGCAGCAGGATGAGGGGTGGCAGCAGGATGAGAGGTGACAGGATGAGGGGCAGCAGGAGGGGTGACAGGGATGAGGGGTGGCAGGATGAGGGGTGGCAGGATGAGGAGTGGCAGCAGGATGAGAGGTGACAGATGAGGGGTGGCAGGGATGAGAGGTGACAGGATGAGGGGTGGCAGCAGGATGAGACAGGATGAGGGGTGTAGGGATGAGAGGTGACAGGATGAGGGGTGGCAGCAGATGAGAGGTGACAGGATGAGGGGTGGCAGGATGAGAGGGGACAGGATGAGGGGTGGCAGCAGGAGGGGTGACAGGATGAGGGTGGCAGGGATGAGGGGTGGCAGCAGGATGAGGAGTGGCAGCAGGATGAGGTGCGCAGGATGAGGGTGGCAGCAGGAGGGGTGGCAGCAGATGAGGTGGCAGCAGGATGAGGGGTGGCAGCAGGATGAGGTGGCAGCAGGAGGGGTGGCAGCAGGATGAGGGGTGACAGGATGAGGAGTGGCAGCAGGATGAGGTGACAGGATGGGGTGGCAGGATGGGGTGGCAGTAGGATGAAGAATGAGCGGGAGTGCCTGGGCCGCCCCGTGTAGGAGTGTCAGAGGGGTGGCACTGGAGGCCGCCTCACAGTGTTCCGCTACCCTGTGTGGATGTTGGACGCGCCCCTCCCACTCCCACTCACTCTCCCACTCACTTTCCCACTCTCCCTCTTACTCACTCCCTTGACCTCTTCAACTCACTCTCCCACTCACTTTTCCACTCACTCCCACCCATTTTCCATTCCCACACACTTTCCCACTCCTACTCCAACTCACTCTCCCTCCCATTCACTCTCACTCCCACTCACTCCCTCTCACATTGTCGTGTCCTATTTTTCCTTACCTCCACGTGAATCTGTGGAAATGACGGCCCCCTCCTCTTCCCTCTCTTCTCTTCCCTCTCTTTCTCTTTCCTCTCCCTTCCTTCTCTCCCTCCCTCCCTCCCTTCCCCCTCCACTCCCGGCGCCAGGACAGTCCCTTCCCTCCGCGTGACGCTGTACAAATGACGTGACTATCCACCTCCCTCCACTTCCCTCCCTCCCTCCATCCCTCCCTCCCTCTCTCCTTCCCTCCCTCTCTCCCTCCCTCCCTCCCTCCCTCTCGCCCCGCCCTCTTTTTCCTCTGGTTCGAGTCTTGAGACCTGAGTGGGGAGAGGGGTGACCAAGCCCCGCCCATTGGTCACCCAAACCACGCCCCCTCTCAGAGCTAGACCAATAAACCGCCGTCGCTGGAGTAGCCACGCCCACCATCCAACTTCGAGGGCGGACGATAGGTGTTTGAAGGTAAGAAGTGGGCGTGGTGGGCGGTTTGGGTGGATGGAATGGGCGTGAACGACTCAGATTTGCAGGATGAATAAAATGAATGAGGTTCACCCATTGATGAATATTGTGAAGTTTATGTACTCAAGTTCCTCAGTTAATAACGCATGTACTCAGTCTCTCAGTTAACGATACATGTACTCAGTCTCTCAGTTAGCGACACATGTACTCAGTCTCTCAGTTAACGATACATGTACTCAAGTTCTTCAGTTAATAACGCATGTACTCAGTCTCTCAGTTAGCGACACATATACTCAGTCTCTCAGTTAACAACACATGTACTCAAGTTCCTCAGTAAACAACACATGTACTCAGTCTCTCAGTTAACAACACATGTACTCAAGTTCCTCAGTAAACAACACATGTACTCAGTCTCTCAGTAAACGACACCTGTACTCAATCTCTCCCACACATGTACTCAATCTCTCCCTTATATATAGTCAGTCTTGTATATCGTTTCCTAAATAAATTATTATCAAGTAAAATTTGATGTTTTTATTTTTGTATTTTTTTCTTCTATTTTTTAATAATTTTTTTTATTAATTTTATTTATTTTTATTTTTATTTGTATTATTTTTATTTTATTTTACATCTTTTTATTAATTTTATTTTTATTTGGTATTAATTTTATTTATTTATATTTTTATTTCACTTTTATCTAATATTAAAAATCCAATTAAAAATCTCATTTATACAACAAAATTATAAATAAATTTTTAACCTTAATTTAACACGGGCCAAATTACTCCACTATCTCGGTGTTGTATTTTTATTACATTCCTGAATTTATTTGATTTATTCCGTGATGTAATGTACTTAGTGGGAAAAGTTTGTAATGTTCTGTAATCTTGTGTCGGTGTCATAGTCGTATTCTGTAATCCTGTGAAAGTTGTGTTACAGAATTGGTTTCGTGTGTGTGTGTTCTTGGTTGTATTGCATGTTTGGGATACAGTAGGTGTTGTATTTTGTATTCGGGGTTTGTGTTTTTCATGTATTCCAAGTAGTGTTGTATTATCTCTGTATGGTGTTGTATTGTGTTATTGTATTGTATTTTACAGTGTTCTATCCTTTAGTTATACGGTACATATATACATACATACATACATACATACATACATACATACATACATACATACACACACACACACACACACACACACACTTTGTCTGTTTGATATTGCCTGTATCCATGTAAACCATTTTTTAAGGGGGGGTAGGGGGTGTCGAGAGTGGATCCGAAAGTGTCCGTAAATGTCTGAATGTACCCGAAAAATATCCGAAAGTATCCGAAAAATATCCGAAAATATCCTAAAGTATCCAAAAAAAGTTCGAAAAATATCCGAAAAATATCCGAAAATACCCGAAAAATATCCGAAAATACCCGAAAAATATCCGAAACTGTCCGTATTAAGGGGGATGTCCTCTTATATATGGCGTATACGGTATCCTGACCGTGTAATAACAAAAGCTCTAAATTATACGTGACTTTTACAGCCCCGGGAGGTAATGGGTCACATGTGTTCTGTAGTGTGGGACCAGGCAGCTGTAATTACTGTATTTTTTGTGTAATTAATGCAGATGTTGACTAGACACATGTTTACTAGTGTGTTTGGGTACATATGTGGAGTCAGGTGTGTCAGATTACATATGTGGGGTCATGTGTGTGAGATTACATATGTGGAGTCGTGTGTGTCAAACATGTGTGGAGTTATGTGTGTCAGATTACATATGTGGAGTCAGATGTATTAGGTTATATATGTGGAGTCAGGTGTGTGTGTCAGATACAAACCTGCTCGATTAAGACATAACTCAGATGTTCAATTGTTTTTATTTGCTGAGCTTAACGACTAAACGACTCAATTATTGGCTGTAATTAATATGAAGTCGCAATGTAAACAGTTTTATTTGCCACGTTGTTCATTGTATCGAGGGAGAGTATATTTAGGTAGGGGTGATTTTTCTTAAATTGGGGGTTATTTATCGTGATTTGGGGGAGATTTTTCGTGATTTGTGGAGATTTTTCGTGATTTGAGGGAGATTTTTCGTGATTTGTGGAGATTTTTCGTAAATTGAGGGAGATTTTTTTGTGATTTTTGGAGATTTTTTCGTAAATTGAGGGAGATTTTTTTGTGATTTGTGGAGATTTTTCGTGATTTGTGGAGATTTTTCGTGATTTGGGGAGATTTTTCGTAAATTGGGGAATATATTTGTGTTAATCGAGGTAAATTTTCGTAGTATGAGGCAGATGAATCGTTTATTGAGGTGTATGTCGAGGGAGATATTTCGTACTCCTGTATATCGAGGTAAATTCTAACCTAACCAAACCTAACCAAACCTAACCTAACCAAACCTAACCAAACCAAACCAAACCTAACCAAACCTAACCAAACCAAACCTAACCAAACCTAACCAAACCAAACCAAACCTAACCTAACCTAGCCAAACCCATGGACTTTAATCCCTCAAATAGCGAATAATGGCAATGAAAGATAACAATATCCTTTTCGAAACAGTTTACATATAACAATGGCTGATTCGAAGCAGTGAATTATACCAGTGATTATTTCTGTGTAGATGTGACAGCAGTAGATGATTCGAAGCATTAACCCGAATCAGTAATTGGTCTGATATAGATTCAGCATTAGATGATTCGAAGCATTAACCCGAATCAGTAATTATTCCTATATAGCTACAACAGTAGGTGAAGATTCAAAGCATTAACCCATTTCAACGATTGATTCGAAGCTTTGAGATACCCCCCCCCCCCCCCCCCCCCCACCCCCACCTCGAGACAGCAGTGAAATGTCACAATATCCGAATCGAACCAGAACCAATGTCCGATTTTCGAGCCCTTACGATGTGTCCAGTGTTCCCTTGGAGACCCGTGGAATTGTACATTGTGTGAGGGGATGGTCAGTGAAGCGGTGCAGAGGAGAGCGTCAGTGTGCTTCAGATAGCTTTGTCCCCAACACAATGTACGCTAATAACCCAGCTAAGACCTCCTCTGGGATATACACCACCATACTGTTCACTTAGTCACAAGTTGTTGGTAAGACCTTGTTGGTGATGTCTTGTTTTTTGCTTTTGTATTTTGGGGGATTACATGAAATCCCCCCCCCCCACACCCCCCCCACCCTCCCGCCCAGTGTTTTTGTACTTTTTTATAGATTTTTGTTGTTGTTTTTTTTGTTTTGGTGGGATTACCTAAACATACAATAGTCTCCCCCCCCCCAGTTTATTTCACTTGTGTATATATATCTCTCTTTCAATATGACAGGGCTAGGTTAGGTTAGGTTAAGGTCACATCAGGTCAAACGTGAATCAGTGGGCGGCGTGTTAGGTTAGGTTAGGTTAAGGTCACATCAGGTCAAACGTGAATCATGAACGGTTAGGTTAGGTCAAGGTCATCAGGTCAAACGTGAATCAGTGGGCGGCGTGTTAGGTTAGGTTAGGTTAAAGGTCATCAGGTCAAACGTGAATCAGTGGGCGGCGTGTTAGGTTAGGTTAGGTTAGGTTGGTCACATCAGGTCAAACGTGAATCAGTGGGCGGCGTGTTAGGTTAGGTTAGGTTAGGTTAAGGTCATCAGGTCAAACGTGAATCATGGTCGGCGTGGTTAGGTTAGGTTAGGTTAAGGTCACATCAGGTCAAACGTGAATCAGTGGGCGGCGTGTTAGGTTAGGTTAGGTTAGGTTAAGGTCACATCAGGTCAAACGTGAATCAGTGGGCGGCGTGTTGGTTAGGTTAGGTTAGTTAAAGTCATCAGGTCAAACGTGAATCAGTGGGCGGCGTGGTAGGTTAGGTTAGGTTAAGGTCACATAGGTCAAACGTGAATCAGTGGGCGGCGTGTTAGGTTAGGTTAGGTTAAGGTCACTTAGGTCAAACGTGAATCAGTGGGTGGCGTGTTAGGTTAGGATAGGTTAGGTTAAGGTCACATCAGGTCAAACGTGAATCAGTGGGCGGCGTGGTAGGTTAGGTTAGGTTAGGTTAAGGTCACATCAGGTCAAACGTGAATCATGGTCGGCGTGGTAGGTTAGGTTAGCTTAAGGTCACATCAGGTCAAACGTGAATCAGTGGGCGGCGTGTTAGGTTAGGTTAGGTTAGGTTAAGGTCACATCAGGTCAAACGTGAATCATGGTCGGCGTGTTAGGTTAGGTTAGGTTAGGTTAGGTTAAGGTCATCAGGTCAAACGTGAATCATGGTCGGCGTGGTAGGTTAGGTTAGGTTGGTTAAGTTAAGGTCACATCAGGTCAAACGTGAATCATGGTCGGCGTGGTAGGTTAGGTTAGGTTAGGTTAGGTTAAGGTCACATCGGGTCAAACGTGAATCAGTGGGCGGCGTTAGGTTAGGTTAGGGTTAGGTTAGGTTAAGGTCACATCAGGTCAAACGTGAATCAGTGGGCGGCGTGGTAGGTTAGGTTAGGTTAAGGTCATGCATGGGTCAAACGTGAATCATGGTCGGCGTGGTAGGTTAGGTTAGGTTAGGTAGGCATTGAGGGAGCGGGAGGAGAGTTTGTGTGTAGTGTGGCGGTGAGGAGGAGGATGAATGGTGGGTAATGGCTGGAGCACACTTGAGGGAGGTGAGAGCCTGGTGAGGAAGAGGAGGAGGAGGAGGAGGAGGAGGAGGAGGAGGAGGAGGAGGAGGAGAGGAGGAGGAGGAGGAGGAGGAGAGAGTGTGTCATGTGTACGTGAGAGAGAGAGAGAGAGAGACAGTGTGAAAGATAAAGATAGAGAGTGAAGTGTTTGTGTGTAAGAAGATATTCATAGTGTGTCTGGGGAAGGTCAGGGAGGAGGGAGGGAAGGGCAGGGAGGGAGGTCAGGGAGGGAAGGTCAGGGAGGGAAAGGTCAAGGGAGGGAGGGAGGGAAGGGCAGGGAGGAGGGAGGGAGGGAAGGGAAAGGCGAGAGAATATTGTGGATTTGTGTAGGGGGGAGGGAGGAGAGGCCAGGGAGAGAGGAAGGGAGGGAAGGAGAAGCCAGGGAGAGAGGAAGGGAGGGAGGGAGAAGCCAGGGAGAGAGGAAGGCAGGGAGGAAATGGCTTTATGGAGACGAAGAGCACGGACAGGCCACGGACACATGAATCAACGACGGTCTAAGGACGGTCTACGGACGGTCACAGTGTAGTGTCTCTCTCTCTCTCTCCCAGACCGCACTTTACAGCAGCCAAGAGACCAGTTCTGCGGTCATTTTGGTCATAGATGCTTAGGGCAATATCAGAGACCAAATTTACATACGTTTGGTTAGAGGATGTTTTGTTTGGTTAGGTTAGGTTATGTGGTGTTTTGGATAGAGTGAGTTAGCTTGAATGTCACTTTACGAGATAGAGAGAGAGAGAGAGAGAGAGAGAGAGAGAGAGAGTTACCGTGGTGGATGAGTGGTCAGCGTAACTCACCCTGGGAAACTTTCACTCAATTTAGTGCCGTTGTAACTCTACGCGAGAAAATTACCTTCGTTGTAGATTAGTTAGATAGCCGAAAACCAACCAGCAGAGTAGCGTCGTCGTCGGGGGGGGGGTAGAATGGTTGGTCGGGGGGAAGGCGGGTGTTAGTTGGTCGGTGGTGTTTGTAAGTCAGTCGGGTTAATACTATTACTACTACTACTACTACTACTACTACTACTACTACTAATAATAATAATAATAATAATAATAATAATAATAATAATAACAACAACAACAATAACAACAATAATAACAACAACAACAATAACAACAACAACAATAATAACAACAACAACAACAACAACAACAACAACAACAACAACAACAACAATAATAACAACAACAACAACAATAACAACAACAACAACAACAACAACAACAACAACAACAACAACAACAACAACAACAACAACAACAACAACAACAACAACAACAACATTACACACACAGTACATAATATAGGCACACAATCATAAATTACTGTATTTTGTACCTGTAACTACACCTCAGTGCTGTAACATTAACTATCCCGTTACAGTGAATGGCTACAGCACTACATAGAGGATACATAATCGTGAAAGCGCCAAATATTGCAACCTTGCAAGTCTAATTTGGCGATATCGTGTTTATGTTGCATTTTGGCGATCGTCAATTTGTCGCCTTTAATTGAAGTGACAAGATATGTTCTTATTTGACTATAGGAATTAAACTATTTCATCTTTAGTTAATTATTGTCTGTATTTTTCATTCTCTTGTATTTAATTATCTTTATTTTCATTTTCTTTTATTTAAGTATTTTTATTTTTATTCCCTTTTATTTAATTATTATCTTTATTTTCATTCTTTTATTCAATTATCGTAATTATTTCATTCCCATATTTTCTAGTTTAAGAAAAAAAATAATTCGTTCTATAAGGTCAATGGGCCAATGAGGTGTAGTCTTATTAAACCTTAGGGAATGACGTCACAGAAGGTTCAAATAGATACGTTCTTATTTCTCAGTGGTTCACCCCCCTGTAATGAGATAGGGATCTGTTTTGTTTATGTCTTTGAAATTGAACCCCTGATTATGAACCCTTAATAAATTTGAACCCCTGTTGTGATCTCATAAATTTGAACTTTTATGATCCTTTAACTTTGAATCCCTGATATGAATCTTTAGCAACTTTGAACCCCTGATATGAACCCTTAACTTTGAACCCCTGATATGAACCCTTAACATTGAACCCCTGATATGAACCCTTAACTTTGAAACCCTAATATGAATCTTTTAATGAACCAACTGAGCTATACAATAAATGCCCCCAATTTCACCATTCATTAATAATTGTGTCACTAAAAATACGTGACTCAATAAACACCTTTTAAATTCTATCAAAACAAAAGAAAAACAAACGAAAACAAAAGAATGCTGTTATTTGGGTCTTTGTTGATATGAGTTCAGATTAAAAACATCGGCAGAAGTTAGTTTGTTTAAGTCACCCCAGAATGTAAACACCAAGCTCTCCTAGGACGAATCTTATTGGTCAATCAGGCTGAAGTGGGCGGGGCCATTGATGGGTCAATTTAGATACATACTTATTTCCTCATTAAATAAACCAGAAAAAAAAAAATAACGAATATATTATAACCCTGGTTTAATCTATTGAGTTATGTTTATTTGGGCGTTGTCTAGTTTACCTTGTTGTCTTGGTAACGACCGTAACTTGTAGACAGTAATTGAAGTGACTACCGTAGGGACAGTTACTTGCCCCACCAGTACAATATGTTTTCCCTGCCGCAGTAACCACTTCTCTGATATGCCTCACACTAATCCTCCCTGCCAGACGCAAAAGGACTCACAGCCAATAACTAATTCTCACCGAGCATTATCTTATCTATAATTGGTTAGGCTAAAGTATAATTTGTATAATGTGTATAAATCAAATGGTCTTTGTTAGTATTTTTGTGTATTATTGAGAACTTATATTATTGTCTGTATATTGTTGATACCGGACTGTGATTGGTTGGATATATTCTCTGTATTGCTGGAAACGATTGTGATTGGTTGGATTTATTCTCTGTATTGCTGGAAACGACTATGATTGGTTGGATTTATTCTCTGTATTGCTGGAAACGACTGTGATTGGTTGGATTTATTCTCTGTATTGCTGGAAACGACTGTGATTGGTTGGATTTATTCTCTGTATTGCTGGAAACGACTGTGATTGGTTGGATGGTAGTGTATTGTGTATGATTGTTAGTGTATGAATATAAATGACTTGACTGGTGTATTTTGTTGATTATTGAGATATGCTTGACAGATACTTGAATTTATAGATCCTCTTCCTTCTCTCCCTAATTACAATTCTTCCTCCCTCTTCATCCCTCCTTCCCTCCTTTCGGGCCTTCCTTCCTCCCCCCTCCTTACAACCTTTCCTTGCTTCCTCCCTCCCTCCGTTCTCTTCATCCCTCCCTCCCTCCCTCCCTCCCTTCTCTTCGTCCCTTCTTCCCTCCCTTCGACCCTTCCTTCCTTCCCCTCTCCTTACTTTCCTCCCTTTGACCCTTCGTTCCTCCCTCTCTCCCTCCTTCCCTCCCACCGACTCTTCTATCCTCCCTCCCTCCCTCCCTCCCTCCCTCCCTCCCTCTCTCCCTCCCAGGTGATATCATCAAAACACCTCACCTCAATATACAATTACCTGAACCAAATTGGCCAGAGACTAATATTCGTTCAGGACCTTCGAGCTTAAGGTCAGGTGAGGTCAAGAGCTTAGCTGATGGTCACACAAACAACTGTCCATGTCCGCGTAAGGTCAAGGTCAGGTGTCATCGGTCATTAAGGGAGAGACGAGTCTTTCTCAGGTATTGACCGGTCAGTTCGCTGACACATTTGGCACAGGTGGGAGAGAACATCTCTCTCTCGACCAATTCACTTCTCACCGACTTGCCCCCGACCAGTTTGCTACCCGCATTGTAACGTCAACGCCACCTGTTTCTGTACCTGGCTGTACCTGTAACTGTATCAACCTGTACCCGTACCTGTAGTGGTGCTAAGCAGCGGGCGATGCAGTGTTCGTTGTAGTGTTAATAAGTACAGCGCGTCAGGCCGTGTTTACAGTGATGGAAGTTCACCCTGCGGCACTCCACACTATAATATAAGGTGTCTCAGAAAAATGTATACACTCCACTTTAAAGAGTTTCCTGCTTGTCGACATCAAACATAAGAACATAAGAATGGAGGAAACTGCAGCGGGCCTATTGGCCCATACTGGGCAGTCCCATTTACACCCAACCCCTATTGCTCATATAAGCATCCAACCTATGTTTGAAGCTATCCAGCGTATTCGAGTTAATGATGATATTTGGTAACTTGTTCCATTCATCCACTACTCTGTTTCCAAACCAGTGTTTACCTATTTGCGCCTAAATCTAAATTCGTCTAATTTAAAACCATTGTTACGAGTTCGCTCCTGGTTGGATAGTTTGAGTACCTTTGTAATGTCCCCTTTGTTTAGCCCTGACTTCCATTTATACACCTCTATCATATCGCCCCTCACTCTACGTCTCTCGAGGGAGTGCAAATTAAGATGCTTTAACCTGTCTCTGTACTCAAGGTTCCTAATGCCCGGGATTAATCTTGTCATTCTCCTCTGGATTCTTTCCAAGGATTCTATATCCATTCTGTAGTACGGTGACCAGAACTGAACTGCGTATTCCAAGTGAGGTCTCACAAGCACTAGATATAATTTTAGGATGACCTCGCTAGTCTTGTAACTAACACTCCTTGTGTGAACCCAAGTACTTTATTAGCCTTGTTTACAACATATACACCTTGTTTACTTAGCCACCAACATATCCACCTATCCACAACACATCCACTTACCCACACCCATTCACCCCACACTTATCTACCCACCCACCTCACTATCCACCCATAATACCTTTAGTTATAATTAAAGGTAATCATCTGACCAGTAATTAGATGCTTTAAGGACCTATATAATTATGACTTAACCTAACCTGACCTGACGTTACAGTTGAGGAAGTGAAGGTTGTCGAGTACAGTGTCTGCTTTATGTACTGAAGACTAAGTATACTGTGTACTCGTAAAGGCTGCTTCCAAAGGGCTCTGCTAAGGGCTACTTTTAAGGGACATTTCTAAGGGCTATTTTAAAGAGCTGGTTTTAGGGGACACTGGTAAGGGGTATTTCAAAGGGCTGTTACTAATGGGTACTGTTAAGGGCTACTCCAGAGCTAATACTAAGGGGCACATCTAAGGGCTACTACTAAGGGGTATTGCTAAGGGGTTACTACGACTAAGGGGTATTGCTAAGGGGTTACTACTACTAAGGGGTATTGCTAAGGGGTTACTGCTACTAAGGGGTATTGCTAAGGGGGTTACTACTACTAAGGGGTGTTGCTAAGGGGGTTATTACTACTAAGGGGTATTGCTAAGGGGGTTACTACTACTAAGGGGTGTTGCTAAGGGGTTGTAACTTCCCCCTCCCCCCCTGAATATAATAATTAAGTGTTGACACGGCCATTTCCTACCCTAGGGCGTTGGTAATCCTGGGAAACGTTGCCTCAGGAAATTGTTGGTGTTGATGATCTTGGGAAAAAAATACTGCTAGTTGGTTCAGGGTGGTGGGTGGGTGGGTTAGGGGGTGGGTTAGGTGCTAAGTGGGTGGGATGGAAGGTAGGTGGGTGGGTTAGGGGGTAAGTGGGTGGGATGGAAGGTGGGTGGGATGGAAGATAGGTGGGTGGGTTAGGTGTTAAGTGGGTGGGGGATAAGAGTTCAAAGGGTGGAAGATGGGTGGGTGGGGAGAGTGGATTGGGTGGATAGGTAGGATTAATATTACAATAGTGGATTAACAAGAGTGGATTTGCCTGTACAAGAGTGGATTAACAGTAGCGGATTAACAGTAGTGGATTAATGAGTTATTTTGTTCTTCCACAGGTAAGGAGGTGGAACAAGGGCCTAGAACACCTGAGGTAAAGTGGAACTGTTCTCATTAACCTTACCTGTTCTTTCCTACTCTCTCTCTCTCTCTTTCTCTCTTATTTCCTTCTTTATTCTATTTACTCTTTTATTGGTGGTTTTGCCTCTTCCTCTTTCATCACCCTGTTTCTACCTCCCTTCTTTATTGAATTTATCGTCTTTGTTATTACCTTTGTCCCTGTGTGTGAGGCGGAAAGGAACAGATTGGGATTTGGGCGGAAAGGACGGGACAGATTTAGCGGAAAGGACGGGACAGATTTAGCGGAAAGGACGGGACAGATTTGACGGAAAGGGCGGGACAGATTTAGCGGAAAGGACGGGACAGATTTAGCGGAAAGGACGGGACAGATTTAGAGGAAAGACGATTTTAAGCGGAAATGACGGGACAGATTTAGCGGAAAGCCAGTGGAAAGGTGGAGATTTTAAGCGGTAAGGAGAGGAGAAAGTAGAGATTTAAGCAGAAAAGCGGAGATTTAAGCGGAAAGGCGGAGATTTAAGCAGAAAAACTGAAATTTAAGCAGAAAAGCAGCGGAAAAGCGGAGATTTTTCAGATGGTCTCCTCTTGGTCGTTAGTTTGTCTCGTGTAAGTCATTTATCTCTCTCTCTCTCTCTCTCTCTCTCTCTCTCTCTCTCTCTCTCTACACATACATACATATAAACACACACACACACACACACACACACACACACACACACATCCATCACCTAACGAGAGAGAGAGAGAAAGAGGAAGAACTGAGGCATAAGGAAGTAAATGGGGTGGAAGGAGGAGGAAGAAGATAATTGGACGGTAAAGGAAAGGGCAAAGGAAGATAAGAAAAGGGGAAGAAGAGGAGAAGTGAAGGATTAAATTGAAAGGGTTTACGAAACAGTAATTGAGAGAGAGAGAAAAAAAAAAAGTGAGAAAGAAAAAAAAGAGAGAGAGAGAAAGAGAGGTCTATTATGGAAAGGAAAAAATGTATTGTCTTATCCGAACGTCCGATTAACTGAATATAATCCGGATAAACGATATTATTAGTATTTGGGGAACTGAAGAGAGAGGGAAAAATAATCACCTTCCCCCTACCCTCCCTCCTCCCACTCCCTCCCCCTCCTCACCTTCCTCCCCTCTCCCCTCCCTCCTCCCCCTCCCCTCCTCCCTCCCCCTCTCCTCCCTCCCCTCCTTACTCCCTTCCCTCCTCCCCCTTCCCCTCCTCTCCCCTCCTCTCCCCTCCCTCCCCTCCTCACCTCCTCCCCTCTCCTTCCTCCTTCCCCCTCCTCTCCTCTCCTCTTCCCCCTCCCTCTCCTCCTCCCTCTCCTCCCCCTCCCCACTCCCCCTCCTCCCCAACTACCACTGTAATGCTGTAATCCCGAGCTAGAGGGGGAGGCAGCTAAAACCGTATGAAAATGTATGGAGGGAGAGAGAGAAAGAAAGGGTGGAAGTAGGGAGAGAGAGACGGAGGGAGAGTGAGGAAAGGAAAGTGGAAGGGAGAAAGGTAGGGAGTAGGGAAGGACAGAGGGAGGGAGGGAAGGAAGGGAGGGAGGGAGGGAAGTGTATTATGTAGGTATTAAGGGATTTAGGTGGTGGTAGTGCTGGTAGTGGTGGTGGTAGCGGTGGTAGTAATGGTAGATGTTTGTTGGTAGTGGTAGTTGTTATTGAACTTGTTGGTGGGATGATGGTGGTGGTTGTGGTGGTAGCTGATATTGGTTTGACGATAGTGGTAGTGGTGGTAGGACGATGGTGGTAGTGGTGGTAGGACGATGGTGGATGGTGGTAGGATGATGGTGGTAGTGGTGGTAGGACGAAGTGGTGGTAGGACGATGGTGGTAGTGGTGGTAGGATGATGGTGGTAGTGGTGGTAGGTCGATGGTGGTAGTGGTGGGGACGGTGGTGGTAGGATGATGGTGGTAGTGGTGGTAGGACAATGGTGGTAGTGGTGGTAGGTCGATGGTGGTAGTGGTGGTAGGTAAAGGTCATAGCGAATATAAAGATGGTAGGGGAGGGAAGGCAATGAACGACAGCCCTGGCGATGGTGAAGGTCAGCCTGGCGTTAAACTAGCCCTCGGTGGTCGTCCTCCTGACACCCAGAAGGTCGTGGGGAGAAGGTAGTCGCCGGGGAGGTTAATTTGGGAAGGTTATATTGGGGGGAGGTTAAATTTGGGGATTTTTTTAGGGGGAAGATTAGATTTGGGGATTTTTTAGGGGAGGGGAGATTAGATTTGGGGGAGATTAGACTTGGGGAGTGGTAATGAACTTAGTCTGGGGAGTTTAAATTTGGGGAACGTTGTGAAGTTTAGTTTAGGGGAGATTAAAATTTAGGAAATTATATTTGGGGAGTTTGGGAGAATATTGGGGAGATTACTTTGGGGGAGGGGAAGAATCACCCCCAAAATATAATTATTAGATCACCCAATTTTTTTTAATGTTATAAATAAAAGAATTATTTTGTTTGTGTGTACATGACTTATGAGAGACCCTGTACACAAACCCAGCTTGTCCATGTACGTTTTTAAAGGTGTACACGTGCTATGTACACTAATGACCATAATTTGCATACACCTGTACATACACGTTAATTAAGGGAAGGCTGGAGTAATGTGCTATGTGTACTGTACACCTGAGTATTATACTAATTAGTGAAGTAACCTGTGTGTGTGTGTACCTGTCGAGAGAGAGAGTGTGAGAGAGAGAGAGGAGAGTTTGAAAGGAAGAGAGAGAGAAGAGGTGATTAAGGTGAGAGAGAGAGAGAGAGGATTAATTACCAGGTATATTTAATTACCAAATATATTTAATTGCCAAATATATTTAATTACCAGATATATTTAATTACCAAATATATTTAATTACCAAATATATTTAATTACCCATATTAACACCAATGACCAATTAATTCCTCGGCAGTTCTCAAGCATTATTTATCATCTTTACCTCCACATAATTAGACGATTAATTAGACCAGATGTATTTAATCACGTTGGTTCCGGTACTCTGTTATAACGGGCCCCTGTTACTGTCTGTTGTGGGGGTTGTTCACTGTTTGTTTACCTGTTAATAGGTACCGTTTATCATCTGTTGCTGAAGGGTGGGGCTAAGAGGGTGGAGTGGGGTAGGGTGGGTGGAGTGGGCGGGAGGGTGGAGTGGGTGGGTCCGGGTGGGCTAAGAGGGTGGACTGAGTGGGTTGAGTGGGGAAAGAAGGTGGGTTGGGTGGGGTAAGGGTGGAGTGGGCGGGTTGGATGGGGCTAGAGGGTGGAGTGGGTGGAGCAAAATGGAGAATTGAGAGGATGAGAGGGATTCGGATCACAGTAAGAGTGTTTGTGGGCGGAATGGGCGGGGGTTTTCAAATGGGCGGGTCCGGGTGGGCGGGGGGAGGGGAGGACCCGACACCCACATTCCTCACAAGTTGGGGAATTGTGGGGATTGTTGTGGGTTTTTTTCCCCAACTCACTAGGGAAGTTTTGAGGTGGAGTTATTCTCTCTCTCTCTATCTATCTCCTTCCTTCTTTCCATCTCTCTCTCTCTCTCTCTCTCTCTCTCTCTCTCTCTCTCTCTCCTTTGCTTTCCATCTCTCTCTTCCCTCTTCCTTCCCTCCCTCTCTCCCTCTCCCCCCTTTCTCCTTCCTCCCCCCCCCCTCCATCCTAACTTCGGTTCTTTCTTCTCAATTCCAAGTTCGGGTCGGCTCAGGGTATTAAATTCTAAAGCCTTAATAATTCGAATTTCTGGATACCACACTCGCTTCTCGTCCTAAGGACCGGTGGTTCGATCCCCCTGGGGTGCCCATGGTCCACCCAGGTGTAAACGGGTACCTGACGTTACAGTTGAGGAAGTGAAGGTAATGAGAACACACACACACACACACACACACATGGGTTAGGTTGGTAGTTAGATTGAGAGAAGTGTGTGTGTGTCTTCAACTGTATGTGTGTGTGTGTGTGTGTGTTCTCATTACACGGCAGCACTAAACCACATCCCTCCTCCCTCCATCCCTCCCTTCTTCCTCCCCCCTTAACTCCTCCCCCCCTTTAACTCACTCCCCCCTTGACACATTCCCTCACCCTTACCTTCCTCACTACACCCCCTCCCTCATTCCTGCCATCCCACTCCCCACCCCTACACACCTCCCCCACCCACTCCTACACCCCTACCCCCTACTACCCCCCACTCACCCCTACCCCTACTGCCCCCCACTCCACCCCTCCCCCCTCTAGCAAACAGGGGCTTTAGGGGCATGGGTTGGCAGGGGTGCGTGGGTGGGGGGAGAAGGGTGGGGAGGGGAGAAAGGGGTGGGGGGTGGGGGAGAGGGGGCGGTGGGGGAGAGGGGGGGAACACATTCCAGGTCCGGCACGTTTGCATTCCCATCGTAATTGTTCAACATTCCCTGGAAATGAGGACACATTCCTACCCGGTGTGTATGTATGTATGTATGTATGTATGTATAAAATAACACATATCTATCTATCTATCTATCTTATACAACAATGCTGACTCGCTTCATACATTTAAATTACTTCCATGAATAAAAACATAAATTGGTCATGAATTCCATTATCAGGGAAATACCTTTTCCCTGTGTCAATAATGGTGCCATGATCAGTAATGGTGCCATGATCAGTAATGGTGCCATGATCAATAATGGTGCCATGATCAATAATGGTGCCATGATCAGTAATGGTGCCATGATCAGTAATGGTGCCATGATCAGTCAATAATGGTGTCTCTCTCTCCATCCTAATCTTATCAAAACTAACTAAAATGGCTTCGTCTTTCTCCTCCTTCATCTTCCTCCTCCTTCATCTTCCTCCTCCTCCTTCGTCTTCCTCCTCCTCTTCCCCCTCCTTCGTCTTCTTCCTCCTCCTCTTATATTCTCAACTCATCTCTCCCTTGAGGGCCATTAAGGTGAACCTCACTCAAGTTGTTACTTCAACGAGTTTTAGCCTGGACAAGTGATCGTGGGCCCTTCGTGCCCGGTGGCCAGTCCGGTGGTACAGTTTACCGAGGTTGTTATAATCATGGTCGTGATTGTTCTTCTCCCCTTCCCCTCTCTCCCCACTCCTTCACCTCTCCTTCACCTGTTCCTTTCCCTCCCCTCTTTCTCCCCTCCCTCTCTCCCCCTCTCCCTACCCTCTCCCTTCACCCCCCCCTCCCACCGCGAGTGTTTTCGGGGGTCCAACCAAGATGAAATTATTATCATCATCATCATCATCGTCATCATCATCATCATCATCATCACCACCATCATCATTATCATCACCATCATCACCATCATCATCATCATCACCATCATCATAATGGCCTTTTGAGAGTCTTAATTTTGCTATTTAATGGTGTTATTTGGAACTTTAATGACATTTTTTAGTCTTAATGGCATTTTGGGGACTTTTAATGGCGTTTCTTGGGAGTCTTAGTGGTCTTTTTTGAGTCTTAATGGCGTTTCTTGGGAGTCTTGATGGTCTTTTGGAGTCTTAGGTGTTTTTGGAGTCTTAATGGTTTGTTGGAGTCTTAATGGTCTTTTTGGGGTCTTAATAGCGTTTCTTGGGAGTCTTAGAGGTGTTTTTGGAGTCTTAGAGGTGTTTTTGGAGTCTTAGTGGTCTTTTTGGAGTCTTAGTGGCGTTTCTTGGGAGTCTTAGAAGTGTTTTTGGAGTCTTAATGGCGTTTCTTGGGCGTTTTAGAGGTGTTTTTGGAGTCTTAATGGTCTTTTTGGAGTCTTAGTGGCGTTTCTTGGGAGTCTTAGTGGTGTTTTTTGTCTTATTGGCGCCGCTATTATGATAATTTTTATATAACCAATTTTGAAGGATTTATGAGCTGAAATTTTCTGAATATATTAAGTTTTTGTGACTGTGTGTGTGTGTGTGTGTGTGTGTGTGTGTGTGTGTGTGTGTGTGTGTGTGTGTGTGTACCATTTTTGCTTTATTTACCATATATTTTTGACGATTTTTTCCACATACGATTTATTTTACGATATTTTTTCCACTTACAATTTCTTTTCACTTACGATTTATTTTACGAGTTTTTTTTTACTTATGATTAAATTTACGATTTTTTTACACCTACGATTGTTTTTACTTACGATAAATTTCACGATTTTTTCCACATACGATTTATTTTACGATTTTTTTTCCACTTGCGATAAAATTGAGTGAGAATAAGGAAGACTTTCAGTGGTTGAAAACTTTGATAATTAGTTGAGGATTAATGTTGGATTAGGAAGAGAGTAAGTTAAGATAATAAAGAAGAGGGGGAGGAGGAGATGATGATGGGAGAAGAGGAGGAGGAGGGGAGGAGAGGAGGTGGAGGGAGGGAGAGAGGAGAGATGAAAGAGATGGTGAGGGAGAAGAGGAGGAGGAGGAGATGATGATGGGGAGAACAGGAGGAGAGGAGGTGGAGGGGAGAAGAGAGGAGGGGAGAAGAGAGGAGGAGGAGGAGGGGAGGAGGGGAGGAGAGGAGGTGAAGGAGGGGGTGAGGAGGGGAGGAGAAGAAGAGAAGAGGAAGGTTTATTTAGTTACTATAAAATATTAAAGAACTATCTATCTATCCTGCCTCCTCCTCTTCTTCCTCTTCCTCCTCCTCTTCTTCCTCTTCCTCTTCCTCTTCCTCTTCTTCCTCCTCCTCCTCTTCTTCTTCCTCCTCCTCTTCCTCGTCCTCCTCCTCTTCTTCCTCCTCCTCCTCCTCCTCTTTCTCTTCCCCTCTTCCTCCTCCTCTTCCTCCTCCTCTTCCTCCTCTTCTTCTCCCTCTTCCTCCTCTTCCTCCCTCCTTTCCTCTTCCCTCCTCCTTTCTCTCTCTTCCTCCTCCCTCCTCCTCTTCCTCCTTCTTCCTCCTCCTCTTCCTCCTCCTCTTCCTCCTCTTCTTCTCCCTCTTCCTCCTCTTCCGTCACACTCCACAACAGCAATATGACCAAAAGAGGGAAGTAATTTCACGGCTGACTTTCTTTCTTTCTTTCTTCCTTTTTTCTTTCTTTTCTCTCTTTCTCTCTTTCTTTCTTTCTTTACTTTTTTCTTTCTCTCTTTCTTTCTTTTTTCTTTTTTTCTATTAAAATTTTTGTCTCGCTCTGGCCGGATATAAAAGAGAGAGGCCGGATAAAGTGAAGGAGAGGCCGGATATGAGAAAAGGAAGAGGAAAGGAAGGAAGAAGGGAGGGGATAGATTGGAACGAAGGAAGGAAAGGAAGAAAGGAAAGAGCGAAGGAAGGGAGGGAATAAAGAGCAAAGGCGGGAAGGAAGATAGAAAGACGTTAAGGAGGGAAGGAAGGAAGGAAGTAGGGACTTATTCCTCTAAGTATTGTATTAATAATAAATAAATTACAAAATACAGTTAATTAGTTGTATTTTATATCTTTATTTCGTATTTATTTTCATTTATTTACGCAATTTAAAAAAATTCACTTTAATCTCACGACAATTTTCCTAAACGGCAAAATTTAAATTTGAATGGTGATATTGACCAATCAGGGCTCAGGTGATATATCATTAACCAATTAGATGCTAGATGAGCTGACACTGACCAATCAGAAGGGAGGTATTGTCCTCTAGTACCCGTCCACCTGTCAAGGAGTCAAGAAGTGTTATTTTTTGTGTGCGTTATTTTAGTGATTTTTCCGTAAATAACGCCATCAATAACGACAAACTCTAGCGAAACTAAACATAAGTGATTGTGTTATTTATTAACGTGTGTGAAAATAACGGATGGATAACAGAAAAGACGATAATTAAGGATTAAGTTAACGAAATTTCTGGTGATTGACAACTGTGGCACGACATGACAGGTAAGTACTTCCTGGGCGTCTTTAATTAACCTGTTTCGGGTAAGGGTATTTGGGCATTTACACCTGATATTATACCCTCATTATCAACATCTCCATTGGCTGAGTGGTTAATTAGGCCTCAAAACACACGGGTACAAAGATTCGATATTAATTCGGATAATTTTAACGTAGTTTTATTTCGTCTCTGACAATATTTCCCGAGAATTTAATTTCGCGATGGGAAATTTACGCTTATCTGTGTTATTATATTTATGGTATAATGTTTATTGTTGTAATAGTTGTAGTTCTGGTAGGAATAGTTGTAGGTGTGGTTGTTGTTTAGGGAATAGTTAACTACCTTAAGACATAATGAATAATAAGGTAAATTTTTTCGCGTTAAAGTTCCGTTAAAATTTTGTACCGTTGATGACGTCACAGTGTAACGAGCCAGTTGCTAGTTTAAACGTTAAATCACCTGTTGATGCTGTGTGTGTGTGTGTGTTTGAGTGTGTGTGTGTGTGTGTGTGTGTGTGTGTGTGTTTGAGAGTGTGTGTGTGTGTGTGTGTATATGTGTATGGTGTGTGTGTACAGTAGACAGTTTGTGAATTTGTGTTTGTAAATGGTGTGTATGTATGTATGTATGTAGATGTTTCGTGTGTGTCTGTATGTATGTATGTAGATGTTTCCTGTGTGTATGTGTGTGTGTGTTTACAGTGTTTTTATTCCCCGTTTGATATATTTTCATTGTTTTTTTCATCAGACTTTTTTTCTCTTGTATTCCATTTTACCTGCGTGTTTTTTCTGGTGTTTTTTCCCGTTTTTTTTATTTGTTCTTCGGATATTTCAATCTGGTGTTTTATTGTGTGTTTTATTATCTATTTTACCTCGTGTTTTTTTGGTGTTTTATTTTGTTTTTCACTTGATTTTATTTGTTTTTCTTGTTTTTTCCCTAATTCACGTGTTTATTACCGTTTTCTTCTCCATTTATTTCACTCTTTTTTAATCCTCATTCTCTCCTCTCCACCTCCTCTTCTCTCTCTATACTAAAACTTTTCGCTATTTTTGAGGAGGGGGTGAGGGGTGGGGGAGGGTGGGGAAGGGGGAAGTGGGGAGGTCGCCCGGATAACTTGGCTCATTATGTACAGTCCGGACAAAGTTGTTGCTGTTTGTGTTTGAATACGTCCGCTATTTGGTGTTTGGGGACTGGGTCTGCCACCTTGTGTGTGTTTGTGTTTGTTTGTATTGTGTGTGTGTGTGTGTGTGTGTGTGTGTGTGTGTGTGTGTGTGTGTGTGTGTGTATAAAGAGAATCACTTTCATTAATTAAGGTGTGGTGGTAATGGTCAGGGGACAGGAAGAGGATAAAGAAGAAGAAAGAGGAAGGGGGGAAGGAAAGGAAAGAGGAGGAAGGGGAAGGAAGAAGGAGAAGGGGAAGAGAGGAAAGAGGATGGGGGAAGGAGAGGAAAGAGGAAGGGGGAAGGAGAGGAAAGAGGAAGGAGAGGAAGGGGGAAGGAGGGGAAGGAAGTGTGTGAGGAGAAGTAATGGGAAGGGAGGGAAAGAGTGAGAATGAAGGAGGATTGTGAATGAGGGAGGAAAGAGAGGGAAGGAAGGAGGGAGTCAGAAGTGATAGAAGGAAGGAAGAGAAGGAGGGAAGGAAGGAAGGAAGGAAGGTTAGGTCTGCTTAAGCAAGGTTTCACATCTCAACCAATTCATTTTCCTGATACAGTTTATCCATTAATTTTTCTCCCTACACCCACAACGGTATTAGGTGAGGGAGGCGCTAAGGTCGTCTTTACCCTTATATAACGTAAGGAAAATCGACTCTACGTACCACAGTAGCTTAGTATTATCATGCCCCGGATCACGTAATTATTTGGTCGTGACGGGAAAGGTTTTTTTTTAAGAGGGGAGGGAGAGGGGGTTAAGGGGGGAGGGAGAGAGGGTTAAGGGGGAAAGGGGTGAACATACAGTATATATTTATTTGTAATTTATTCTCAAGAAAACAAATTTTATCCGATAAATTCTCAAGAAAACAGAATTTATTCGATAAATTCTGGAGGAAAACAGAATTTACTGACCATAACTAATAGTTCGGGCAGGTAAGTGAGTGGTTTACACGTGACGTCATTTGACCTTTGTTATGACCTGGATCGAACCTGTGTCCTCGTGGCGATAATTCACGAGAGCAAGAACGTTACTTGTGCACCAGAGTTAGTGTACATGGCTGTGTGCACCAGTGAGTTAGTGTACATGGCTGTGTGCACCAGAGTTAGTGTACATGGCTGTGTGCACCAGGTGTGTTATTGTACAAGACTGTGTGCACCTGTTACATTATGTACACCGATATTGGCTGCGTGTTGTGATGATGATGGCGGTGGTGAGGGTATTGTAATCTGCATTATTATTATTATTATTATTATTATTATTATTATTATTACCTGTAGTCATCTCATTAATATTACTTTATATACTGTATAATTATTATTTACTCCTTAGATAATAACAATAATAATAATAATAATAATAATAACAATAATAATAATAATAATAATAATAATAATAATAATAATAATAACAATAATAATAATAATAATAATAATAATAATAATAATAATAATAATAATAACAATAATAATAATAATAATAATAATAATAATAGTAATAATAATAATAATAATAATAATAATAATAATAATAATAATAATAACAATAATAATAATAATAATAATAATAATAATAATAACAATAATAATAACAATAATAATAATAATAATAATAATAACAATAATAATAACAATAATAATAATAATAATAATAATAATAATAATAATAATAATAATAATAATAATAATAATAATAATAATAATAATAATAACAATAATAATAATAATAATAATAATAATAATAATAATAATAATAATAATAATAATAATAATAACAATAATAACTAAATAAATTCCTTAAAAAATACTATTACTTTTCCGTAAGTTTGATGAATTTCTGTCTATTACTGTCCAGGGCGACGTCTGTTAATTTGTGTGGGGATGATACGAGCAGTTAATTTGAGTCCTTTTAAGGGGATTGGTGGGGATTAGGTCCAGGGGAGGAGAGGGAGAGGGAGGGTTAGAGAGGAAGAGAGGGGATGGGAGGAGAAGAGGAGTAAATGAGAATTGAACTAGAGAGGAAGAATAAGAAGGCAGAACCGATAACAGAGAGAAATAGAGAGAGAGAATAAAGATAAAATTAAAGCAAGTAGTAAAGAAAATGAGAAAATAGAGAAAAATTTATCCATTTTTTCCTTCTCTTTCTCCTCCTCTTCTCTATACATCTCTTTTACGTCCTAAATTACTATTTTTTCACCCCGAGGGAAGGAGGGAGGGGTGGAGAGGGGATGGGAGTGGAGGAGGAAATGAGGAAGGGAGGGAGGGGGAGGGGATGAGAGGGAGGGAGAGGGAAGTGAGAGTGGCGGAAGAGGCAATATTCATAATGCGGTGGTCGCCTTCGCTTCATTATATGCAAATGTGGCAAGATACCTCTCTCTCTCTCTCTCTCTCTCTCTCTCTCTCTCTCTCTCTCTCCTCTTTTTTTCACTTCCTCCTTTTCCTCCTCCTCCCTCTCCCGCTTCTCTTCCTCCTCCTCCTCATCTTCTCTTCCTCCTCCTCCTCTTCTCCTCCTTCTTCTCCTCTCCTCCTCCTCCTCCTCTCCTCTTCTCTTCCTCCTCTCCGACCTGGTCCTTGTGTAGTCCTCCTCCCAACCCGGAATGAGGTCGGAAATAAGACGGAAATCGGAAATCTGCGTTGGCTGAAATCCGAGGAGGAGGAGGCGGAGGAGAGACTGGGTCCAGATTTGGATCTGATTTAATCTCGATTTTATTCAGATTTGGTCTATATTTGATTCGGATTTGATCAAGATTTCGTTCAGATTAAGTCCAGATTTTATGCAGATTTGGTCCAGATTAAATCCACACTCAGTCTGGATTTGGTTTTTATTTGGTTCAGATTAAGTCCAGATTTTATCCAGGTTTGGTCGAGATTAGGTCCATATTCAATCCAGATTTGTTCCTGATTCGGTCCAGAGTTGGTCCAGATTCAGTCCATGTCCAGATTTGTTCCTGATTCGGTCCAGATTTTGAAGTCGGTGGGTCATGTCAGGGCCAACCTCAGTCCTTCTGGTTAATTTGACAGGATTTTCCCCTCGGCATCTCTTAAGGGGGGTCGATTATGCCTACTGAGGGGAAAGGGTACATGTCTTGTCCCCTCCCTTTCTTCTCTGCCCCTCCCTTTCTTCCCTTCCACTCCCCTTTCTTCTCTCCCCCTCCCTTTCTTCCCTTCCACTCCCCTTTCTTCTCTCCCCCTCCCTTTCTTCCCTTCCACTCTCCTTTCTTCTCTTCCCTCCATTTTCTTCTCTTCCTCTCCTTTTCTTCTCTTCCCCTCCCTTTCTTCTCTTCCTCTCCCCCTCTTCTCCTTCATCTTCTCCTCCTCTCCGTCTATCCCTCTCTCATTCTTCCTTATTTCTGCTTCATTTATCAAGATTTTCTCCTCTGCGTCACTAAGGGGTTGGTTAGATCTAGTGAGGGGGAGTGGGGTGAGTCCCTCTCTCCCCTTTCTTCTCTCTCTGTCTCTCTCTTTCTCTCTCCTCCCCTCTCCTCCCTGTCTCTTTCCCCCCTCTCCTCCTGTTCCTCCCCACCCCTTCACCTCTCCCTCCCCCTCCTACTACCCCATCTCCCCAGACACAAAGTAAATCATCAGGTCAAAAGGCGCCTGTACCACCCCCTCCCTCCTCACTCATCTTCTCCCCTCCCCCCCACCTACCCCCACCACCCCTTCTCCCCCTTCCCCCATCTCCTTACACACACTTCTCCCCACCTCCCTACCCCCCCTTCTTCTACCTACCTAACCTCCCCCTCCCCTTCCCTTCACCCTCCTTCTTCTCTCCCTTTCCCCCTCCCTCCCCTCCCCCCCTCACTCCCTCCTCTCCCCTGTAGCCGGGAAAACATCATTATTAAGTGATGTTATTAAGGTTGACCCAATAAGGTAATCATACTGTCAATAGACTTATGGTACGGCGAGGTCAAGAGGTCACGGAGAGGTCAAGCGGTCAAGGAGAAGATGGGGTCAAGAGGTCAATGAGAGGTTAGCGATGGGTTCAAGAGGTTAAGAAGAAGTTAGGGAGGGGTAAGGAAGTCAATGAGAGGTTAGGGATGGGGTCAAGAGATCCAGGAGAGGTCACCGAAAGGTTACGCAGGGGGGGTCAAAAGGTCAAGGAGAGGTCAGGAGTAAGTCATCATATTCAAAAGTTGTTATCATACTCTGCGGACACACACACACACACACACACACACACACACACACACACACACACACAGGAACGCTATCGATGTTTCGTGATGTCGGCTTATGCAAATGAGTCACGTAATTTGCATATTTTTCATTTTAGCAAGAGGCCCACTCATATTATTTTAAGGAGAGGCCCACTCATATTATTTTAAGGAGAGGCCCACTCATTATTATTTTAAGGAGAGGCCCACTCATATTATTTTAAGGAGAGGCCCACTCATATTATTTTAAGGAGAGGCCCACTCATATTATTTTTATTTTCTTCAATGAATATAGACTAGAGTTTGTTTATCTAAGTTAGGAATATATGAATAGTTAAATGTGGTTTAGTAGGTTTGGTTAGGTTAGGTTTGGTTAGGTTAGGTTAGATGTGGTGAGTCTGGTTGATGTTAAGTTTTAAATTGTTGAGGATAATGACTTAATCCCTTGATTATGTTGACTTAATCCCTTGAGTATGATGCCTTAATCCCTTGAGTATGTTGACTTAATCCCTTGAGTATGATGACTTAATCCCTTGAGTATGTTGACTTAATCCCTTGAGTATGATGACTTAATTCCTTGAGTATGATGACTTAATCCCTTGAGTATGTTGACTTAATCCCTTGAGTATGATGACTTAATCCCTTGAGTATGATGACTTAATCCCTTAAGTACGATGACTTAATCCCTTGAGTATGATGACTTAATCCCTTGAGTATGTTGACTTAATCCCTTGAGTATGATGACTTAATCCCTTGAGTATGTTGACTTAATCCCTTGAGTATGATGACTTAACCCCTTGAGTACGATGACTTAACCCCTTGAGACGTAATTGTTTTCTAAGTAATTTAAATTATTTCCAAGTACAGTAAATCTAATTATTTTCCCAGGTAAATCTAATTAATTCCCAGGTAAATCTAATTAATTCCCAGGTAAATCTATTTAATTTCCCAGATAAATTTAATTAATTTCCCGGAAAAATCTAATTAATTTCCCAGGTAAATGTAATTAATTTCCAAGTAAATTAAATTAATTTCCCAGGTAAATCTAATTAATTTCCCAGGTAAATCTAATTAACATTGTAATAAACCTCAATACTTCTTCCTGATATTAAACTTTTGGCTGTTTCATAAGACAGAATTAATTGCTCAGTTAATTAGAAAGTAATTAATCGCTTGTTTCTTCGTCTAGATCTTTATTGGTCTTCTCTCCGTTCATCCTCTGTTTATTGTTGTTGTTATTTACCCCGCCGCTTCGTCGTATTGTGAGAGGGGGAGGGTAGAGGTCTGTCTGTCTATCTGTCTGGTTGCCTGTCTGTCTGTCTCATACACACCATACATACATACATACACACACATACATACATACACTCATACATACATACATACATACATACATACATACATACATACATACATACATCAGGATGAGTAACAGCGGGCGGTGACCGTCTGTGGGCGGTCGGGACCTCCACCCTAACCCACCCATCCCACCCACTAGTACTCACCTTTAAAACTGGACTCTCTCTATCACCCGCCCACCTATTCCACCCTTATTCCACTCATCCCATCCCCATAACCCAACCCACTCCGCCCACCCAACC
This sequence comes from Homarus americanus, assembly GCF_018991925.1. Classification (NCBI taxonomy): domain Eukaryota; kingdom Metazoa; phylum Arthropoda; class Malacostraca; order Decapoda; family Nephropidae; genus Homarus; species Homarus americanus. The sequence continues at coordinate 198,306 of NW_024748076.1, forward strand.
CACTCCGCCCACCCCAGTTTCTCCCTCTCTCATCCACCCACCCGCCCACCTACAACTGACACCTGTTACACGAACGAAGGTGTCCCCGCCCACTTACCTCTCCGCCCATTCAGAGAGAGAGAGAGATGCTGAGAAAATTTAGAGAGAGAGATAATCAGATGTAGATAAAAGAGATAGAGACATAGATGGAGAGGGGGAGAGAGGAGAGAGAGAGAGAGAGAGAGAGAGAGAGAGAGAGGTGGAAGTAAGGTACAAAGAGAGAGAGAGAGAGATAGGGGAGAGAAGTGGAAGTAAGGTACAAAGAGAGAGAGAGATTTGTAGTAAGTTGAGGACATTAAAGAGAGTACTAGTAGGGTATGAAGAGTCGCATGTGTAGTAGTGAGCCAGAGTACAAAGAGAGAGTGTGACCCAGAGTACAAAGAGAGAAAGAGAGAGAGAGAGAGAGAGATACTCAGCTGTGTGTGTGTGTGTGTGTGTGTGTGTGTGTGTGTGTGTGTGACGTGAACCAGAGTACGAGAGAGAGAGGAAAGGGAGAGTGAAGGATTTAGTGAGAGGGAGGGAATGAGAGGGAGACAATGATTAAAGGAGAGGGTGGAAAATGAATGAGAGGGAGAATGGCAGAATGAATGAGAGGGAGAATGGCAGAATGAATGAGAGGGAGAATGGCAGAATGAATGAGAGGGTGCAAGCAAGAGAGTGAGAGTACAGATAGAGAGGGAGAGGGAGGGAGAGTACACATTAAGGTACGAACAGTCTTATGGAGAGTACGAAGAGAGGGATTACGTCCTCTCTCTCTCCTCTCTCTCTCTCTCTCTCTCTCTCTCTCTCTCTCTCTCTCTCTGTTCTGACCTTCAACTCTTTAACTTCAGTGACGTCACCGAGACTTATGACCTCTGACCTCAGTGACGTCATTTACCTCCTTGTTAGGTTAAATATGAAAAATTTGATCTTTGGTTTTAGAGAGAGAGAGAGAGAGAGAGAGAGAGAGAGAGAGAGAGAGCAGCAGGTGGATTGCTCGCTTCTTGGATTATTAATAGAGGTACTCGTCCCTGGTATTGATTCTCTCTCTCTCTCTCTCTCTCTCTCTCTCTCTCTCTCTCTCTCTCTCTCTCTCTCTCTCTCTCTCTCTAACTAGCTATCTAACTCTCTGTCTATCTTTCAAATTATAATATTCACCTCGTGGAACTTTGTACCAGGGAGGAAGTAATTAACAGCCAATTTTATTTTATTTTATTTTTATTTTACTTTATTTATATATTTGTATTATTTCCTTTTACTTTATTTTATTTTTGTTTGATTTTATTTTATTTATGTTTATTTAATTTTATTTATTTATTTATTTATTGAACATTGGCGTAAACAGACTTTTTGGTGTAGTGGTTAAGCCAATAAAACACTCGCTTCCTGTCCTAAGGATCGTTGGTTCGATCCCGGGGGCGCCCATGGTCCACCCAGGTGTAAATAGGTACCTGACGTTACAGTTGAGGAAGTGAAGGTGGTTGAGTACAGTGTCTGCCTTATGTACTGAAGGCTTACATACATACATACATACATACATACAGTGTCTCTTGTGTACTGAACACTTATATGGAACTCATCTTATTTTTACCCATTAATGGTACAGATTTAAAGACCCATTAATGGTACAGATTTAAAGACCCATTAATGGTACAGTTTTAAAGACCCATTAATGGTACAGTTTGGCTCAAGGGACGTAAAAAATAATGGTTTAAGACCAGTTAAGGGGGTTAAGGGGCCGGGGGGGGTTAAAGGGAGGTGGGGAAGAAGCGGAGGAGGAGGTGTGAAGGGTTGTGGGGTGGAGGTAGAGGAGGAGAGTGAAGGGCTTTGGAGGGAATGCTAAGGGAGGGAGGAAGAAGGGAGGGGTGGAGGGAATATTAAGGGAGGGAGGAGGGAAGGAGGGAGGGGGGTAAGTTGGCGGTGCTGGAAGTCGCTGATGGAAAGTTAATGACGTTGTTGCTAGTTGGCGAGTGATTGACAAAGTTGGCGGCGAGGGAGGTTAATTTGATCTCGTGAGTTGGCGAGGCGGTGGTCCTCCTCTCCCACCTACCTTTCCTCTCCCACCCCTCTCCTCCCTTCCTTTCCTCTTGGTATGTCCTCTTCCACACACACACACACACACACACACACACACACACACACACACACACACACACCAGAATCTAATGGGGTCTTGTTTTTGTGTTTGTAAAAATAAATTAATGTGCCTCGTGTTTGTCTGTGTCTCTGAAACACATAACACAGTGTTTCTGTTGCCAGTTGAGAGCATTAGTAACACTGGAGGTGGGGTGTGGTGTGGGGGGTATGGGAGGAGGAATATTTGGAGAGAGGGAGGAAGATTTGGAGAGGGGAGGAAGATTTGGAGGGAGGGAAGAAGGTTGGAAGATTTGGAGGGGAGGGAGGGGGAAGATGTGGAGGAGGGAGGAAGATGTGGAGGGGAGGGAGGAAGAAGATTTGGAGAGGTCATTATTAGAAGTTGTTGCAAGTTTTGGTCGCTGTCAATGTTGCAATTGAATGTGTCTGTTTATATATTGCAGATTGATCAGGTCATGTTGCAAACTGTGGTGGTAGCTGGTGTTGCAAGTTGTGGTGGTAGATGGTGTTGCAAATTGTGGTGGTTAGTGTTGCAAATTGTGGTGGTCGATCATATTGCAAGTTATAGGTGGTAGCACAATTGTTTGCAAGTTGTGAGGTGGTACCTGAATTAGCGCAAATTGTGGTGGTACCTGGTGTTGCAAATTAGCGGTGGTCGATCATGTGCAAGTTGTGACTAGAGTGTAGGGTCTGGCATTACACCCTCTTCCTCTCCTCCTTCCTACCTCTCTCTCTCTCTCCAGTCCTCTCATACCTTCTCCCATCTCTCTCTCTCTCTCACACTTCCTCTCACTCCTTCCCTACCCCCTCTCTCTCTCCTCACTCCTACCCCCTCTCTCTCCATCTCCTCCTTCCCTACCCCTCTCTCTCCTCTCTCACTCCCCTCTCCTCCCCTTCCTACCCCCTCTCTCTCTCTCTCTGTCCCCTCTCCTCCCTTCCTACCCCTCTCTCTCTCCTCCCCTCCCCTCTCTCTCCCATCTCACTCCCCTTCCTACACCCTTCTGCCGTTCCTACCCCCTCACTCCCCTCTCCTCCCCTCTCACTCCCCTCTCATTCCCTCTCCCCGTGTGCTACCTCAGCTTCAACAGGAATCAATAAGTCATTTCAGCCCTCCGTTCTCGATACAATCTCTCCCGTCTCCTTTTGCAATCCATTCAGCTACTGTAATAACTTTCCTCGCGGCTCCGTAAATTCTTAATACGTGTGTCTGGCGCCGTGTGTGTGTGTGTGTGTGTGTTTGGTTTGTATTGTGTGTGTGTGTGTGTGTGTGTGTGTGTGTGTGTGTGTGTGTTTGGTTTGTATTGTGTGTGTGTGTGTGTGTGTGTATGTGTATGTATGTGTCTGTGTGTGTGTTTTTCAGTCTATGCAGATCATTGTAATTTGAAAAAGACGTGACTGTGAGTGCTTGAAGATGTGCGTCTGTGTGTATGTGTGTGTGTGTGTGTGTGTGTGTGTGTGTGTGTGTGTGTGTGTGTGTGTGTGTGTGTGTGGAACTTTAAGGCTGTGCTAACGTTAAAATATATACCTGTGCTAAATTTGTGGTGAGATAAGAGAAGACAATTACCTTACGTTAATTAATTCCCAAATGATCATAAGTTATTTTTTTTTTCTCTCGTAACTTAGGATTTGTGAGAACGTGTTTTAGTTTGGGTATAAGTGTAGGTGTAAGTCTAGGTGTAGGGTGTAAGTCTTGGTGTAGGGTGTAAGTCTAGGTGTAGGGTGTAAGTCTAGGTGTAGGGTGTAAGTCTAGGTGTAGGGTGTAAGTCTAGGTACAAGGACAGTTAGTGAAAGGTACAAATTTAGGTCCATAAATGGGCCCCATACACCTAAGGGCCCATTAGGGACAGTGTAGATGCAATACACAGTATACTAAGCCATCAGTATACACCCACGACACTGTACTCGACCACCTTCACTTCCTCAACTGTAACGTCAGGTACCCATTTACACTTGGGTGGACCACGGGCGCCCCAGGATCGAACTAACGACCCTTAGAACCTAAAGCTACTATTGTATCCACTCAGCCTAACTACAGGATGTATCTGTAATGGATTTCATATTTTGTAAGGAAAGAAAAATAAATTGGATAACATGAATGTATTTGGCCAGGTAAGTACAGGTAGATGCTACAAAGGAATACATTTAACTGTAATTTGAAATACATAAATGTTATTAATTACGAGACGATAGATGTTGAGTTTATTAATTACGTTCACCAGGTGTATTATTTATCACCAGGTGTATAAATTAAGGTGACCAGGTGTATTAATTTAGGTCACCAGGTGTATTAATTAAGGTCACCAGGTGTATTAATTAAGGTCACCAGGTGTATTAATTAAGGTCACCAGGTATATTAATTATCACCAGGTGTATTAATTAAGGTCACCAGGTGTATTAATTAAGGTCACCAGGTGTATTAATTATCACCAGGTGTATTAATTAAGGTCACCAGGTATATTAATTATCACCAGGTGTATTAATTAAGGTCACCAGGTGTATTAATTAAGGTCACCAGGTGTATTAATTAAGGTCACCAGGTGTATTAAGGTCACCAGGTATATTAATTATCACCAGGTGTATTAATTAAGGTCACCAGGTGTATTAATTATCACCAGGTGTATTAATTGTGTAAGTATACGTGGATGGTAATTAATGGCGGTAGGATTTACACCTGAGTATTATATCATTTCCTACTGTACGCACGATGGCTTATGTGTATTAATTACGATGTAGTTGGATTCACCTGAAGATTAGGCACTCCACTGTTTCTTTCCCCTGTATTTTCCCTGTCTCTTACCTGTATTTACCTGTCTCTTACCTGTATTTACCTGTATTTTCCCTGTTTCTTATCTGTATTTACCTATATCTTTCCTGTCTCTTACCTGTACTTACCTGTATTTTCCCTGTCTCTTCCCTGTACTTACCTGTATTTTCCCTGTCTCTTACCTGTACTTACCTGTATTTTCCCTGTCTCCTGTACCTGTATTTACCTGTATTTTCCCTGTCTCTTACCTGTACTTACCTGTATTTTCCCTGTCTCTTACCTGTATTTACCTGTATTTTCCCTGTCTTGTGTTTTCCCTGTATTCTCCATCTCTTACCTGTATTTTCCTTGTCTCTTACCTGTATACCTGTATTTTCCCTGTCTCTTACCTGTATTTACCTGTATTTTGTCTCTTACCTGTATTTACCTGTATTTTCCCTGTCTTGTGTTTTCCCTGTATTCTCCATCTCTTACCTGTATTTTCCTTGTCTTTTACCTGTATATTCCCTGTCTCTTACCTGTATTTCCCCTCACCTGACGGTTGTGTTACAGGTACAGGTATAATCCTCTTAATTACTTACCTGCAATGAGTACTAATACGTTATTTATGAAGGAAAATCATGTTTAGTATTCTCCTATTAATTTTCATTACGAGAACAATAGGGTGTGTTTGTTAGTCCGCACAGTACTTTAGGGTGTGTTTGTTAGACCGCGCAGTACTTTAGGGTGTGTTTGTTAGACCGCGCAGTACTTTAGGGTGTGTTTGTTAGTCCGCGCAGTACTTTAGGGTGTGTTTGTTAGTCCGCGCAGTACTTTAGGGTGTGTTTGTTAGTCCGCACAGTGATACTTTAGGGTGTGTTTGTTAGTCACTTGCAGTACTTTAGGGTGTGTTTGTTGTTAGTCCGCGCAGTACTTTAGGGTGTGTTTGTTAGTCCGCACAGTACTTTAGGGTGTGTTTGTTAGACCGCGCAGTACTTTAGGGTGTGTTTGTTAGACCGCGCAGTACTTTAGGGTGTGTTTGTTAGTCCGCGCAGTACTTTAGGGTGTGTTTGTTAGTCCGCGCAGTACTTTAGGGTGTGTTTGTTAGTCCGGGCAGTACTTTGGGGTGTGTTTGTTAGTCCGCGCAGTACTTTAGGGTGTGTTTGTTAGTCCGCGCAGTACTTTAGGAGGTGTGTTTGTTAGTCCGCGCAGTACTTTAGGGTGTGTTTGTTAGTCCGCGCAGTACTTTAGGGTGTGTTTGTTAGTCCGCACTTTAGGGTGTGTTTGTTAGTCCGCGCAGTACTTTAGGGTGTGTTTGTTAGTCCTTGCAGTACTTTAGGGTGTGTTTGTTAGTCCGCGCAGTACTTTAGGGTGTGTTTGTTAGTCCGCGCAGTACTTTAGGGTGTGTTTGTTAGTCCGCGCAGTACTTTAGGGTGTGTTTGTTAGTCCGCGCAGTACTTTAGGGTGTGTTTGTTAGTCCGCGCAGTACTTTAGGGTGTGTTTGTCTGTCTGTTTATGTGTTTGGGTTGTTGTGTTTGTGTGTGTTTTAGGTATTTTGTGTACGTATGTTTAAGTTATTGCTGTTGTTAGATGTGTGTGTGTGTGTGCTGCCATTTTACGTACATGTGTATGCATATGAGTCATTTTGTGTGTGTGTGTGTGTGTGTGTGTGTAGTGGGCGTGGTCAGATCGATGTGTCGGCGTGGGCGTGAGGTAAACGTGTCAGTGTGGGCGTGAGATTGGCATGGGTGTAGTAGTGTGGGCGTGAGATAAGCGTGGCAGTGTAGGCGTGAGATAGGAATGGGCGTAGCAGTGTGGGTGTGAGATAAGAATGGGCGTGGCAGTGTGGGCGTGAGATAGGAATGGGCGTGGCAGTGTGGGCGTGAGATAGGAATGGGCGTGGCAGTTTGGGCGTGTCTGGGCGATTTTTATAACCATGACCTGTGGCCAGAAATGCAACGCTACCACTTCTGAGTTTACGATCATATAAGTGAAATTGGAATGGAATGGGAACAGGGCTGGAATGGGAACTGGGAATGGAATTGGAAAGGAATGGGCTGGAATGGAAATCGATCTGGAATGGGAATTAAGCTGGGATGGAAGTAGGGGTGGAATGAAAACAAAAACTTGAATGAAAACCGAACTGGAATGGGAACTAGGCTGAAATGGGAACAGGACTGGAATGGGAACAGGGCTGGAATGGGAACGAGACTGGAATGGGAATTGGGCTGGAATGGTCGAGAAGGTTTGGCGAGGAGACTGTAATGGGAATTTGGTGCTTGTGGGGGATTATCCTTTTGGAGTGGGAGAGGGAGAGGGAGAGTGAGCAGGAGAGAGGGAGAGGGGGAAGGGTGAGGGAAGGGGATGAAGAGAGGAGTGAGGGAGAGTGGGCAGGAGAGAGAGTGAGGGAGAGGTGAGAGAATAGACAGACAGACAGACAGACAGACAGGCAATAGATGGACAGGTAGATTTGTAGACAGGTAGACAGGTATCTTTAGGTGGTTAGGTAGAATTGGACAGGTAGACAGACAGGTGATTAATGATTATCTGAAGACATCCACCTCCCATCACCTCCTCTCCCCCATCCCCTTCCTCCCATTCCCTTCCTCCCCATCTCCCCCCCCCTCCCCATCTAAGCTCCCCCATCCTCCACCTTCCCCACCCAACCTACTACTACTTCTCCAACCATTTCCCTATCCCCTACCACCCCCTCCATCCCCTATCACCCTCCCCACCCCTCCCACCTCCACCCCTTCCATCACCCCACCCCCCACAGTTACAAAATACACACAGGAGAAAGATTCGGTTTACCATTCATTTATTAACCAATCACGATTACCGGCCGCCGGATTACATTTATCTGATAACCGAATCCATGACCCACTTAAACGAATTATCAACTATCAGTATCTCGATCGGATTAATTAATTGGTTTAGGTTTTTTTTTAATTACTAGTGTTAAGTGATTATGTGGAACGGTTCTTTAAACCCCAGGGAAATGTTTTAAAACTGTGTGTGTTAAAGTTTCTGGTTACCTCATGATTACCCACCCCCTCCCAACCCGGATTATTTAACCTATGATTAAACCTAACCTAACCTAACCTAATCTAACCTAATCTATCCTAACCTAACCTAATTTAGCATAACTTAACCTAATCTAACCAAACCTAATCTATCCTAACCTAACCTAATTTAGCATAACTTAACCTAATCTAACCTAACCTAACCTAACCTGACGATGATAGATAGATCATTTAATCGTGTGTGTGTGGTATTGTGTGTGTGTGTGTGTGTGTGTGTGTGTGTGTGTGTGTGTGTGAAGGAGAGTTGGGATTAGACAGCCCCCTAGGGGGTCCATTATTGTCCTCCTCCTCCTCCTTTGTCTTCCTCCTCCTCTGTCTTCCTCCTCCTCTGTCTTCCTCCTCCTCCTCCTCACCTTCATCCATCCATCCTCTTGTCAATCAAAGTCTTATCCATTTATTCATCCCCCACCATCCACCTATCCTCCCACCATCCACCTATCCTCCCACCATCCACCTATCCCTCTCCCACCATCCACCTATCCCTCTCCCACCATCCCACCTATCCCTCTCCACCATCCACCTATCCCTCTCCCCACCATCCACCTATCCCTCTCCTGTCCACCTATCCCTCTCCCAGGGATTATAGACTAACAGCGTGTTAATAAACAAAGATTATCTATTTTACACCCCCTCCCGCCCCCCTCAGGTCCCCCTCACCCCCCCTATTACCCCGAGACCCTCATTATGGGCTGAGGATTGTACCCAGCCCTTTACTGCCTGCTGGGGAGATCTTGGGGAGAGGAGGTGGGGAGAAGAGGGTGGGGTGGATTCAGGAGGTAGGGAGCTAAGTTGGATTTGGTTAGGTTAGGTTAGGTTAGGTTAAGTGGCACTTGAGTTTCACCCGAGTCTCTAATCCTTCACCACATCGCTCAAGGTCCACCTCCATCACTCCTTGACGACTTGATAACATGAATAAGTGGCTCCTTAACGACCGCTTGTGGTAGTTCGTGTTAAGGTCGTTCCTGGAAGGTGGTAGTTACTCTTATGTTGATTCCTCGCTCGAGTACTTGCGTGTGTGTGTGCGTGTGCGTGTGTGTATGTGTGTGTGTTTGTTCTCTCATATGTATGTTTTTGTTCGTGTATGTTTGAGTGTTGTGATAATTATGTATGTATGTATGTATGTATATGTGTGTACAGTATGTATGTATGTATGTATATTTTACGTATTCAAGGCAGGACACAATGCCACCGTGACGAACATATCGCCAGGGAAGACGTTAGTTACCACCCCCTTCATCACCACACTCCCCCTTCCCCTTTCACCATACTCCTCCCCTTCACCATACTCTCCTCCCCACCACACTCCTCCTTTCACCATACTCTCCCCCTCCCACCACTCCTCCCCTTCACCATACTCCCTCCCTTCACCACACTCTTCCCCCTTACCATATCCCCCTCCCCACCATCACCACCACCACCAACCCCTTCCCCCCTCACTACCTCTACGTGGATCGGTAATTGTTAGGGATTAACCGCTCGTTCCAGTACTAATTGTAGGGATCAGGTGATTACTGTCGCCACTAATTAATAACGCGGGGCAGCGGTGAGTGGCAGGTGAAGCTTACGATACCTAGTTCACCTCCATAGAGAGAGAGAGAGAGAGAGAGAGGTAAAATGCGAAACAGACACACAACAAAATGAGAGACAGAGCAGTAGACAGACAGACAGACAGACAGACAGATAGACAGACAGATAGACAGACAAAATGCGAAAAAGGGAGAGCGATGACAGACAGACTTAAAACAGACAGAATTTTAATGAGAGAGAGACAGATGGGGGGGGAGGCTGTGGATTATAATATATGTACACAAACTCAGACCTTGTAGCTTAGACCAGGACTGAAAAGACCATAAAACCGTCATTATCACAGACCAGTATAGGAAAACCGACCTTAAGAGATAAAAAATGACTGGCGCAATACAAGGTCATCAGGGGTCAAAGGTCATCAGGAAGTTCACTTGAAGTAGAAAAAGGAACGTTTAAATGCCCTTATGTAGGTGTCAGGTGTAGTTCATCGTTGGCCCGGTAGATGGTGTCAGGTCTCAGGTGTAGTTCATCGTTGGTCGGTAGATGGTGTCAGGTGTAGTTCATCGTTGGCGGTAGATGGTGTCAGGTGTAGTTCATCGTTGGCCCGGTAGATGGTGTCAGGTCTCAGGTGTATCATCGTTGGCCCGGTAGATGGTGTCAGGTGTCAGGTGTAGTTCATCGTTGGCCCGGTAGATGGTGTCAGGTCTCAGGTGTAGTTCATCGTTGGCCCGGTAGATGGTGTCAGGTCTCAGGTGTAGTTCATCGTTGGCCCGGTAGATGGTGTCAGGTCTCAGGTGTAGTTCATCGTTGGCCCGGTAGATGGTGTCAGGTGTCAGGTGTAGTTCATCGTTGGCCCGGTAGATGGTGTCAGGTCTCAGGTGTAGTTCATCGTTGGCCCGGTAGATGGTGTCAGGTGTCAGGTGTAGTTCATCGTTGGCCCGGTAGATGGTGTCAGGTGTCAGGTGTAGTTTATCGTTGGCCGGTAGATGGTGTCAGGTCTCAGGTGTAGTTCATCGTTGGCCCGGTAGATGGTGTCAGGTGTCAGGTGTAGTTCATCGTTGGCCCGGTAGATGGTGTCAGGTCTCAGGTGTAGTTCATCGTTGGCCCGGTAGATGGTGTCAGGTCTCAGGTGTAGTTCATCGTTGGCCCGGTAGATGGTGTCAGGTGTCAGGTGTAGTTCATCGTTGGCCCGGTAGATGGTGTCAGGTGTAGTTCATCGTTGGCCCGGTAGATGGTGTCAGGTCTCAGGTGTAGTTCATCGTTGGCCCGGTAGATGTGGTGTCAGGTGTAGTTCATCGTTGGCCCGGTAGATGGTGTCAGGTCTCAGGTGTAGTTCATCGTTGGCCCGGTAGATGGTGTCAGGTGTCAGGTGTAGTTCATCGTTGGCCCGGTAGATGGTGTCAGGTGTAGTTCATCGGCCCGGTAGATGGTGTCAGGTCTCAGGTGTAGTTCATCGTTGGCCCGGTAGATGGTGTCAGGTGTGGTTCATCGTTGGCCCGGTAGATGGTGTCAAGTCTCAGGTGTAGTTCATCGTTGGCCCGGTAGATGGTGTCAGGTGTCAGGTGTAGTTCATCGTTGGCCCGGTAGATGGTGTCAGGTCTCAGGTGTAGTTCATCGTTGGCCCGGTAGATGGTGTCAGGTGTCAGGTGTAGTTCATCGTTGGCCCGGTAGATGGTGTCAGGTCTCAGGTGTAGTTCATCGTTGGCCCGGTAGATGGTGTCAGGTGTCAGGTGTAGTTCATCGTTGGCCCGGTAGATGGTGTCGAGTGTAGTTCATCGTTGGCCCGGTAGATGGTGTCAGGTCTCAGGTGTAGTTCATCGTTGGCCCGGTAGATGGTGTCAGGTGTCAGGTGTAGTTCATCGTTGGCCCGGTAGATGGTGTCAGGTGTCAGGTGTAGTTCATCGTTGGCCCGGTAGAAGGTGTCAGGTCTCAGGTGTAGTTCATCGTTGGCCCGGTAGATGGTGTCAGGTGTCAGGTGTAGTTCATCGTTGGCCCGGTAGATGGTGTCAGGTCTCAGGTGTAGTTCATCGTTGGCCCGGTAGATGGTGTCAGGTCTCAGGTGTAGTTCATCGTTGGCCCGGTAGATGGTGTCAGGTGTCAGGTGTAGTTCATCGTTGGCCCGGTAGATGGTGTCAGGTCTCAGGTGTGTGTTCATCGTTGGCCCGGTAGATGGTGTCAGGTGTCAGGTGTAGTTCATCGTTGGCCCGGTAGATGGTGTCAGGTCTCAGGTGTAGTTCATCGTTGGCCCGGTAGATGGTGTCAGGTGTCAGGTGTAGTTCATCGTTGGCCCGGTAGATGGTGTCAGGTCTCAGGTGTAGTTCATCGTTGGCCCGGTAGATGGTGTCAGGTGTCAGGTGTAGTTCATCGTTGGCCCGGTAGATGGTGTCAGGCCTCAGGTGTAGTTCATCGTTGGCCCGGTAGATGGTGTCAGGTGTAGTTCATCTTTGGCCCGGTAGATGGTGTCAGGTGTCAGGTGTAGTTCATCGTTAGCCCGGTAGATGGTGTCAGGCCTCAGGTGTAGTTCATCGTTGGCCCGGTAGATGGTGTCAGCCTCAGGTGTAGTTCATCGTTGGCCCGGTAGATGGTGTCAGGTGTAGTTCATCGTTGGCCCGGTAGATGGTGTCGGTCTCAGGTGTAGTTCATCGTTGGCCCGGTAGATGGTGTCAGGTCTCAGGTGTAGTTCATCGTTGGCCCGGTAGATGGTGTCAGGTCTCAGGTGTAGTTCATCGTTGGCCCGGTAGATGGTGTCAGGTCTCAGGTGTAGTTCATCGTTGGCCCGGTAGATGGTGTCAGGTCTCAGGTGTAGTTCATCGTTGGCCCGGTAGATGGTGTCAGGTCTCAGGTGTAGTTCATCGGTAGATGGTGTCAGGTCTCAGGTGTAGTTCATCGTTGGCCCGGTAGATGGTGTCAGGTCTCAGGTGTAGTTCATCGTTGGCCCGGTAGATGGTGTCAGGTGTCAGGTGTAGTTCATCGTTGGCCCGGTAGATGGTGTCAGGTCTCAGGTGTAGTTCATCGTTGGCCCGGTAGATGGTGTCAGGTCTCAGGTGTAGTTCATCGTTGGCCCGGTAGATGGTGTCAGGTCTCAGGTGTAGTTCATCGTTGGCCCGGTAGAAGGTGTCAGGTGTCAGGTGTAGTTCATCGTTGGCCCGGTAGATGGTGTCAGGTCTCAGGTGTAGTTCATCGTTAGCCGGTGTCAGGTGTCAGGTGTAGTTCATCGTTGGCCCGGTAGATGGTGTCAGGTGTTTGTTTATTGTATTTTCTGTGTATAATAAATCTGAGATATACAGTATGTGTATTTTAATGTATTTATTTCTTGTATTTCAGGTAAGAATATACTGAAGAATTAAATTGTAGTCCACAGGTAGTAATTAATTAAGGTAAGTTGTGTCTCAATTGTGTTTTGTATGTACGTGGATCTTTAGCTAGTGGTGGAGAACTAACAGCGTCTGGCGAGCTTCTTCACCGGGGTTGTGTGGTGTATGTGGTCTTAATCCTAGACTAGACGCACATTCGCCTACCTTCTGCCACCGCTGGCGATGATTAGGACACACACACACACAGGTCGTTGGCTCAAGGCGTTGTTGACACGGTACAGGAATGTCTATCTATGTGTGTGGAATAATCTATTTGAGTAAGATGAATATTTACACTTATTTAGGCCTATGTTTATGTTAACACAGGACCGACATTGTGTTCGTTTAGGCCTATGTTTATGTTTACATAGGGCGACTTTGTCTACGTATCTAAGTTATGTTTACACTGGAACAATATTGTGTACGTTTATAACTCTGTGTGTATCAGTGTGAGAGACACTCGTGTGAACTTTTCTTGATGTAGACACAGCCTCATCCTGGGGGGGGGAGGGAAGGGAAGAAGGAATGGGAAGATAAAGAAGGAAAGGGAAGGGGTAAGAAGAGGTGGAGAGAGGATAGAATGGCAAGAAGAGGAAGGGAGGTGGGAAGGAAAGGAAAGGGAGGATAGGAAGGGAAGGGGGATGGGGTTAGGAGGGATAAGAGGAGCCCTGAGATCCTACGACAGGTAAAATTCGTGTGGTGTCTAGAGGCATTCAGCCCATCCAGGTGTGGGTGAATGGGTGACTTTACAGTGAACTCCCCCTCATCCTTCCCTCCCCCTCACCCTTCCCTCCCCCTCATCCTTCCCTCCCCCTCATCCTCATTCTTCCGTCTCCCTCCCCTTCACCTCCTCCTTCAGCCTTGCCTTCCCCTCACCCTTCCTTACCCATCCTTTTCCTTTCACCCTTCCCTACCCTCTTACCTTTCCCTCCCTTCCCTTTACCTCCCCTCACCCTTACCTCACACCTTCCTTCCCCCTTCCCTCCTCCCCTTTCTTCTATTACCTCTTCTCCTCACAGTATGCGTTGAACCTTCCCCTCCCCATCCTACTATCCTCAACCCACCTCTTCCCTCGACCCACCTCCCTCCACTCTCTAGCAGCACAAGCCCACCTTCCTACGCCCACCAACCCACCCCCCCTCTACATACCAACACAAGCCCACCTTCCCTACACCCACCAACCCACCTCCCCCTCTCTAGCAGCACAGCCCACCTTCCTACGCCCACCAACCCACCTCCCTCTCCTCTCTAGCACAAGCCCACCTTCCTACGCCCACCAACCCACCCCCCACTCTACCATACCAACACACCCACCTTCCTACACCCACCAACCCACCTCCCCCTCTCTAGCACAAGCCCACCTTCCTACGCCACCAACCCACCTCCCCTCCTCTCTAGCAGCACAAGCCCACCTTCTCACGCCCACCAACCCCCACCCCGTGGGACACGGCACGATATGATAATTTAACATGCCAATTACGTCGTTTCCTGGGTAACCAATTTAATTATGGGCGTGTCACTTGTTTTGACGTGCGTTCATTAGGTGTTAATGGGCGGTGGTGGTGTCTAAATGGGCGGCGGTGATAGTGGGTGGTGGTGGTGTCTAAATGGGCGGCGGTGATAATGGGCGGTGGTGTCAAAATGGGTGGCGGTGATAATGGGCGGTGGTGTTAAATGGGCGGCGGTGATAATGGGCGGTGGTGTTCTAAATGGGCGGCGGTGATAATGGGCGGTGGTGTCTAAATGGGCGGCGGTGATAGTGGGTGGTGGTGTCTAAATGGGCGGCGGTGATAATGGGCGGTGGTGTGTCAAAATGGGTGGCGGTGATAATGGGCGGTGGTGTCTAAATGGGCGGCGGTGATAATGGGTGGTGAGTTGTCTAATGGGCGGTGGTGATAATGGGCGGTGGTGTCTAAATGGGCGGCGGTGATAATGGGCGGTGGTGTCTAAATGGGGGCGGTGATAGTGGGCGGTGGTGTCTAAATGGGCGGCGGTGATAATGGGCGGTGGTGTCTGGGCGGCGGTGATAGTGGGTGGTGGTGTTAATGGGTGGTGGTGATAATGGGCGGTGGTGTCTAAATGGGTGTTGATGTCTTAATGAGGGGTGATATTAATGGGTGATGGTGTAATGGGTTAATGGGTGATGTAGAGGTAATGGTGGAGGGTATAGAAGGGATGGGTAATGGGGAGTAGTTTGAGTATGGAACAAGCCTGAGGTGACCTGTCCTGTCTTGGGAGAATAGGTCGACAGAGGTCAACCCAATCACGCGGGATTAGATAGTCTCTCTCCCTCTCCCCTACTCTCTCATCCCTCTCCTATCCTCCTATCCTCCCTCACCCCTCTCCTATCCTCCCTCACCCTCCTCCTCCTCCCTCATCCCTCTCCGATTCTTCCTATCCTCCCTCACCCCTCTCCTATTCTCCCTATCCTCTCTCACCCTCTCCTTTCCTTCCCCTCATTCCTCTCTCTCAGTCCCAGGTGTGAGAGAGAGAGAGAGAGAGAGAGAGAGAGAGAGAGAGAGAGAGAGGACACACCTGTTGCACTCACCCACCTGTTATTGACCAGGTACTCGCTACCTTCAGAGCCACAGAAGCTCGTAAATGAAGATAATTTTAATGTGTTTAACTATCTCTAACGTTCTCCTTATCTCTCTTCTTTATCTCTCTTCTTTATCTCTCTCATATTTCCCCTTGTTATTCTCCCTCTTCCCAATTCTTATTCGTTAATGCACAATATTCGATCATTATTACCACTGAATCCTTCTGGTACAGCAAATCTCTTAGGACTCATTATAATGTTTATCACTTGTGTCCTTTGTTGTGGCTGCCCAGGGCATCCTAAGGACTCCTGGGGTCATGGGAAGGTATCCTTGTAGGAGTCTTGAGGGCAGGTATTGGCTAGGTGATGATTGGTATGCAGGTAATTAGGATTCCTTATTTGTGGTTCGCTCCCAGGTAGGATGACTGACTGGGTTCGGGGTTCGGTTCTAGGGGTTTGGTTAGGTTAGTGTTAGGTTAGGTTTGGTTAGTGATTCATCCTTTGTCCTCATCCTTTCCGTCTCCTTCACTCCCTCCTCTTCCTTCCTCCCTCCCTTCTCCTCACCTTTCCCACCTCCTTCACTCCCTCTCTTCCTTCCTCCCTCCTTCTCCTAACCCTTTCCACCTCCTTCACTCCCCCTCATCCCTCCCTCCCTTCTCCTCACCCTTTCCCTCCACTCCCCTCATCCCTCCCTCCCTTCTCCTCACCCCTTTCCGCCCTCCTCCCTCCCCCTCATCCCTCCTCCCTTCTCCTCACCCTTTCCACCTCCTCCACTCCCCCTCATCCCTCCTCCCTTCTCCTCACCCTTTCCGCCTCCTTCTCTCCCCTCGCCCGTCCTTCCTTCGCCAGGCCGGGGACATAGTTAAGAGTGTTTTCCGCTCGGGTGTTCGTCTGGCGGAGCTCCCACAATAGATTTTGAAAGACATGATTGATTTAATTTTTGTGGTGGTGTGTGTCGGGGGGGTAGAAAGGGAGGGGAGACAGGAGGGAGGGAGATAGGAGGAGGAGACAGGAGGAGGGAGATAGGAGGAGGGGGCAGGAGGGAGGGAGATATGAGGAGAGGGGCAGGAGAGGGGAGATAGGAGGAGGGGGCAGGAGGGAGGTGGGAGGATTGAGGAAGGAAGGGAAGACAAGAGTGGGATATGGAAAAGAGGAAAGGAACAAAGTGGAGGAGAGAAAGGACGAGGGATGGAGAGAGGGAAAGGGGATGGGGTGAGAGAGGGGAAAAGGGGATAGGGTGAGAGAGAAGGAAAAAGGGGATGGGGTGAGAGGGGAAAAGGGGGATGGGGTGAGGAGGAAAGGGGGTTTTGTGTCCTTATTTTTAGGAGTTGAAGGGTGTGAATATATGATGGTTATACTGAAGTCTTCTGGTAGTGATTTGGGCCCCACTCTCCTTGGGCCTTGTCCCATAATGGAGAGAGGAGAGAGTTTCCAGTACAGTCGTCAACAACTTACGGGTTCTTTTAAATATTTAGATTATATACACACACACACACACACACACACACACACACACACACACACACACCATGGCGACACTGTACTCGACCACCTTCGCTTCCCCAACAGCAAACTTAGGTCCCCATTTACACCTAGTTCGTGCCTGGGGATTGAACCGATGAACCTTAGGACGGGAGGTGAGTGTTATATCCTCTTATCCACCGCCACAGCTTTAACCCCCTTGGGACGTTTTATCAGGCGTGTTGTTCTGGGACATGGCTGACCACGCCCACTGGTAGTTTGCGTGTTAACAGCTCATTCCGCTCTGGTCTGTGATGTATGGAGCGGTGGTTATCGTAAAGACCGGTTGGGGGCGGAGGAGGGAGGGGTGTGTTCTCGTTTGTAATTGAGAGAAAACGTTCACACCTCGTTAAGCGTCTTGATGAGAGAGAGAGAGAGAGAGAGAGAGAGAGACGTTCACGTCTCGTTAAACGTCTTGAGAGTCGTGAAGGAGGTCGTGGATAATGACCTTCACAACTCGTTAACCGTGTCCCCTCGGCGCAAAATTTTTCCCTCCTAACCCTCATCATCTCTTGACCTCTCCCTCTCCTCCTCCTCCTCCTCGTCATCTCGTGTCCTCTCCTACTCTCGTCCCCTCCTCACCTCTCCCTCGTACCCTCCCTCCTCCTCTCTCTTTTCGTCCCCTCCCCTCCTCTCTTCTCATCCCTCCTCCTCTTCCCTCGTTCCCTCTCCCTCTTCTTTTTCTCGTCCCTCCTTTCCCCTCTCACCCTCTCCCCTCCCTCTCTTTTCCCTATCCTGTTGAGGTGCCATGTGTGTGAGAGGTCAGCTGTATATATATATGTGACTCTTAGCTTCGTAATTAGAGTCAAAGTTCACTAAGTTAGATGTGAAGTGTCAGTTGTTTACACCAGCTGTTTACATCTTTTGTTTACACCTGTTTTGGTATCACCTGTTAATTACCGGAGTTACCTGTAATATTCTATCTCTCTTAACCCTACCCTACACCTACCCTACCTTACCTTACCCTACCCTACACCTACCCTACACCTACCCTACCTTACCTACCTGCCCTATCCTACCTTTACTTCATAAGCTGAAAGCAATATTGTCGAGATATTGATAGCTTCCGGCTCTCTCTCTCTCTCTCTCTCTCTCTCTCTCTCTCTCTCTCTCTCCATTTAATCATTATCTTATTCATTCCACAATTTGTTTCTTTTTCATTCATTTATTCATTCACTTTTCCCTTCATTCAGTCTTTCACTTATCCCTTCATTCATTCTTTCCTGCCTTCATTGTCTTGTCTGCCATCCCCCTTCTCTCTCCTCCTTCTCTCTAGGATGGAACAGGAGGGAGGAGAGGACTGCCGTTCCATCTTCCGTCCCATCGATTCGCCAATCAATTGTAATTAATTGGACGTCAGAATTGGCCGTAGGGATTAGTATGGGGGAAGGGGTGGGGTGATGGTGACAGGTGAGGATGGTGACAGGTGAGGATGATGGTGACAGGTATGGATGATGGTGACAGGTGAGGATGATGGTGACAGGTGAGGATGATGGTGACAGGTGAGGATGATGGTGACAGGTGAGGATGATGGTGACAGGTGAGGATGATGGTGACAGGTGAGGATGATGGTGACAGGTGAGGATGATGGTGACAGGTGAGGATGATGGTGACAGGTATGGATGATTGATGATGGTGACAGGTGAGGATGATGGTGACAGGTGTGGATGATGCTGACAGGTGTGGATGATGGTGACAGGTGTGGATGATGCCGGCGGTGATAAGTGAAGAATACGTACATAGATGCATACATAAATAATTACGCACACAGACAGACAGATAGATTGATAAATCGATAGTTAATTAAGATAGATAAATGAGAGAGAATAACACACACACACACACACACACACACCTGTCTAGAGTTGACCAATAGGAGATCACCCTGCCTTTGTTTACACACACACACACACACACACAACTGTCTATAGTTGACCAAGGAGATCACCCTGCTTTGTTTACACACACACACACACACACACACACACACACACACACACACCCACACCTGTCGGTTGACCAATAGGAATCACCTGCCTTGTTTACACACACACACACACACACACACCTGTCTATAGTTAATAGGAGATCACCTGCTTGTTTACACACACACACACACACACACACCTGTCTAGAGTTGACCAATAGGAGATCACCCTGCCCTTGTTTACACACACACACACACACACCTGTCTATGACCAATAGGAGATCACCTGCTTTGTTTACACACACACACACACACACACACACACACACACACACACACACACACACACACACACCTGTCTAGGGTTGACCAATAGGAATCACTGCCTTTGTTTACACACACACACACACACACACCTGTCTAGAGTTGACCAATAGGAGATCACCTGCCTTTGTTTCACACACACACACACACACACACACACCTGTCTAGAGTTGACCAATAGGAGATCACCCTGCTTTTGTTTACACACACACATACACACACACACACACACACACACACACACACACACACACACCTGTCTATAGTTGACCAATAGGAGATCACCCTGCCTTTGTTTACACACACACACACACATTTGTGTTGTGTTTTTGAGGCATGCCTTTGTTTAAACACACACACACACACACACACACACACACCTGTCTAGAGTTGACCAATAGGAGATCACCCTGCCCTTGTTTACACTCTGGTGATGAGCTGAGGCAAACAATAACAAACGGTATATCAGCTGACCACTTTGACACCTGTTGATGAGCCGACAGGTGATCACACAAGGTAGTAATGAGCTTGTTGTTGTGTGATGGTGAGGGAGGGAGGGAAGGTGGTGAGGGAGGGGAGGGTGGTGAAGGGAGAACAGGTGTGGGGAAGGGTGTGAGGAAGGGGAGAGTGGGGTCAGGGAAAGGATGGAAGGGGTGAGGTGGGGGAGGGAATGGGGGACTGATGGAGGGAAGAGGTGTGAGGGAGGGAAGGGGACGAGGGAGGGAGAGGATGAGGGAGGGGGGAGGGATGGGGAAGAGGTCATCTACCTTGCTTACTTCCCTACCCAAGCACGTACAGAGAGAGAGAGAGAGAGAGAGAAGAGAGAGAGGGGTAGGAAAGGAAACAAAATCAAGTTGAAAGAGAGAAAAGAGAGAGGCTAGCTCACACTACCACCAGACCAAAATTGTCGCAGAGTTGCAAATTCATGACAGTTAAATTGAGAGAATAATATTTTTGGTGTGAGTTTGGTAAGCGGGGCAGGAGGGAAAGTGTCAGCTGTCAGCCCGAGCTGTCTCCCTGCTGACGCCCTCCAAGAGACCCCACCCGGAGATGTCAGCACGTAGGGGAGAGAGAGAGAGAGAGGGTGAGGGAGGGAGGAAGGGAGAGAAAGAGAGAGAGAGAGTAAGGGGAGGGAGGAAGGAGAGGAGAGAGGAGAGTAAGGGAGGAGGAAGGGAGAGAGAGGGTAGGGGAGAAAGAGAGAGTGGGAAGGAAAATAGGGGGAGGAGAGTGGAAAAAGAGGGAGAAAATGAGAGGGAAGCTTGGGAGAGAGTGATAAGGAAGGAAGAGAGTGGGAAGGAGAGGGAAAGGTGGAAAAGGGGGAGAAAGTGAGAGGGAAGGGAGGGAGAGTAAATAGAATTAGAAAACACATAAGAGGAAACAGAAGAGGAGAGGGAGAGAGAGAGAGGTGATAAATATGAATGGAAAGCAACAGGTGATAGCTGGTGGAGGAGACAGGTGGCGAGAGAATAGGGGGGGGTGTGGATGACTATAGCCTCTCTCTCTCTCTCTCTCTCTCTCTCTCTCTCTCTCTCTCTCTCTCTCTCTCTCCGCCAAGTCTACCAATGCTTCTCTTGTTCTTCCTCCTACAATCTCTTCTCGTCTCTCTCTCACTTCCCCCTTCATCTATTGTCTCTTCCCCTCTTCTTTCCTCTTGTTCTCCTTGTTCTTCTCTTCCTTTGATACGTCTTTTCTTTATTATCGTTCATCTCTTCTGACCTTCGTTATTGTCCTCTCTCTCTCTCTCTCTCTCTCATTGGTATTTAATCAAGTTATATAATTATGTATGTATGTATGTGTGTATGTATGTATGTGTGTATGTATATATGTATGTGTGTACTGTATGTATGCATGTATTTGTGTATGTATGTATGTATGTATGAACACTGTATATGTATGTGTGTGTGTACTGTAAGTATGAGCACTGTATGTATGTATGTATGAGGTAGCGGGGCGAGCCTGGTGGTGTGTACAGGAGGCAGCTTAGATCAACATTAATATTAACAAGCATTCAAGCTCTGGAAGCCCTCAAGCTCTGAAGCCCTGAACATGAGCTTTCCTTGGGGCTTCAATTTATCCACCATCACCTCTTCTTCCTCCCCATCACCCCATCCTCTTCCTATTACCTCTTCTTCCCCATCCCACACCCACCCCCCTCTCTCCCCCCCATCACCACCCCACAACCCCTCTCTCCCCATCCCACCCACCCCTCTCTCCCCCCATCACCACCCCACCCCCTCTCTCCCCCATCCCACCACCCACCCCCCCTCTCTTCACCATCACCACCCCACACCCCCTCTCTTCCCCATCCCACCCCACCCCCTCTCTCCCCCATCACCACCCACAACCTCCCCATCACCACCCCACCCCCTCTCTCCATCACCACCCCACACCCCTCTCTCCCCCATCACCACCCCACCCCTCTCTCCCCATCACCACCCCAACCCCTCTCTCCCCATCACCACCCACCCCTCTCTCCCCCCATCACCACCCCCCCCTCTCTCCCCATACCACCCACCCCCCTCTCCCCATCCTACCCCACACCCCTCTCATCACCTCCTGGGTAGTTTGCACCAGGTGGAGAAGTGGGAGAGGTAGTTGTCGTGGTTTCCTCCTAAGTCAACACAACTCAGTCTAGCCTGGCAGCCCGATAACCAATAATAACTCGAGTTGTTGTTTGTAAGTTGAGGAGCAGCTGCCTATTGGTTGGACTTTCTGTATGTTGTATAGTATAGTCAACCACTTTAAGTATATAGTCGTTTACTTAAGTATATAGTCATCCACTTAAGTATTCACCCCTTATGACTTTCCCAGCACTGAGAAAAGTTTCAGTCATGCGCGCCATCTGTTGGTGAGTAAAGAAAGAGACTAATTTGGGTGGTGTGTGTGAGAGAGAGAGAGATCTTGTACTTTCCTGTCACTTTCTACGCACACACACACACACACACACACACACACACACAGGGAAAAAATCGCCCTAAACATTATTAAATTTCCGGCGCGGCAACACAAGTGTAAAATTGAATGGAGACATTAAACCCAGCAGGGAGGGAAGAAAGTCGCGCCATGAGGGTATAAATTTACTCCTAGAGGGGAAAAAAGTCATTTATTGAGAGAAAATAGTCATGTTTGGGAGGAAATACGTCACTACTGGGGGAAAAAACTCATTTATTAGGGAATAATTTACTCCTGGGGAGAAAAGTCATTCCTTAAAATAAGAAAATAACTCCTTCAGGAAAAAAACTCACTCCTTGGGGAAAAATCACTTAAGGGAAGAAACTAACTAGGGAAAGAACTCACTCCTGGAGAAGAGTCACTAGGGAAAAAACTCCCTCCTCGACGTTTATGCTCGGGCGAATACAATGTTATTATGTAGGTTATGCAGACAAGCGACTGGGGAGAGAGAGAGAGGAGGGAGGAAGGAGGAGAGAGAAAGAAAGAAGGGAGGAGAGGAAGGTGAGGAGGAGACTTTGGAAGAATGAGATAGGAAAGAGGAGGGGGTGGAGGAGGAGGAGAGGAAGGAGGAGGAAAGAAAGGAGAAAAAAAAAAGGAAGGAAGGAAGGGCAGGAGGGAAGATTGAAAGAAAGAAAGAAGGAATGAAGGAAGAAAAAGAAAGAGTGGTGGGTGTAGCTACATGTTCCATGCTTATCTCACGTTCCTTTGAGTTCCTCGTGTTCCGTAGTGTTACATTTATTACTGTGTTCCCTGTGTACTGTTCCGTACTTAATTACCTCATTAAGTAAATAGGTATGTTTAATTAACTATTAAATTAAGGTATTAGTTGAATTTAACACATACATACATACATACATACATACATACATACATACATACATACATACTGTACATACATACATACATGGGTGCCTGCCGATACAGTTGAGGAAATCAGGTTATTTAGGGTCAGGTTGTTTCTCGTCGATCTTATTGACCTTAACGATGGTAGTGGTGGTGGTGATGGTGACATTTCCCGGCCAGTAATCCCTGTCAGCCCCTGCCAATAGCCCCTGTCAAGCCCTGCCAAAAGCCCCTTTCAACCCCTACCAGTAAACCCTGTCAAGCTCTTCCAAGCCCTGACAGCCCCTTCCAGCCCTTGTCGCTCCTCGCCCTGTCCCTGTCATCTTTACCTCTCCTCCCCTCTCTCCTTCCCTCTCTCCTTCCCTCTCTCTCCCCTCTCTCCTCCCCTCTCTCCTTCCCTCTCTCCTCCCCTCTCTCCTTCCCTCTCCCCTTCCCCTCTCCTCTTTGCGTGTTTCCCATTATCGATTCTTTATTGCAATTTTATACCTGTTGGTAATTATGGCTCCTCCTCCTCCTCCTCCTCCTCCTCCTCCTCCTCCTCCTCCTCCTCTCCTCCTCCTCCTCTTCCTGCCCTCTCTTCCTTTCTCTCCCTCATTTATTTATTGTTGCTTTTCTAATGTACAGTAAATGGATAGAGAATGAGAGGGAAGAGAAAGTGTGTCTGTGTGTGTGTGTGTGTGTGTGTGTGTGTGTGTGTGTGTGTGTGTTTACATATCATGATCACATGAAGGTATATTTAACACCTGTCCAATTAACCTTTCTTACCTTAGCTAAATGAACCTCCCTCTCTCTCTCTCCCCTCTCCCCTCTCTCCCTCTCTTCTCTCCTATTTCTTCTCTTCTCTCCCCTTCCCTAAACCTTCTAATCATCTCTCTTTCCCTCTCTTTCTCTCCTTTATTAGTTTTCTTCCTCCCATCATCGTTGGGGCCCTATTAGAACTGGGGTCTACTAGCAAGGACTTATCACTGCGGCCCTATTAGAACTGGGGCCTTTTAGAACTGGGGTCTACTAGCAAAGGACTTATCACTGGGGCCTATTAGAACTGGTCCACTAGCAAAAGGACTTATCACTGGGGCCTATTAATGCGGGCCTATTTGACCATTTCACCAAGTCACTATTTTTACTCCTTATTTCTGAACGCAGGAAGAAGTCATGTTGAGATACGCAATTTCGGCGTATGCGGTGTCCGTGTTTACCTATTGCGTATACGCATCAGACGGCCCTCATACCTGTGTTAATTATTGCTATTGTTTAGTATAATTAATGGCCTCTGACACCTGCGCCATCTCTTACCTGCGTCAATACCACCACCACCACCACCACCACCACCACCACCACCACCACCACCACCACCACCACCACCACCACCACCACCACCACCACCACCACCACCACCACCACCACCACCACCACCACACCACCACCACCACCACCACCACCACCACACCACCACACACCACCACCACCACCTCACCACCACCACCACCCACCACCACCACCACCACCACCACCACCACCACCACCACCACCACCACCACCACCGATCTCACCACCACCACCACCACCACTCACCACCACCACCACCACCACCACCACCACCACCACCACCACCACCACCACCACCACCACCACCACCACCACCACCACCACCACCACCCACCACCACCACACCACCACCACCACCACCACCACCACCACCACCACCACCACCACCACCACCACCACCACCACCACCACCACCACCACCACCACCACACCACACCACCACCACCACCACCACCACCACCACCACACCACCCACCACCACTACATTACACCATCCATCACCCTGACTGGACCACCATTCAGCGGCCTCAAAACAGTAATAATCTTAAAACGTATCATTATTCCCATCTTTATTCCCTTTTCCTCATCTCCTATTCTCTCTTCTTTGTTTCGTTCTGTGTTTGTTTGTTTTTTTGTTCGTGTCTTTGTAATGACTTATTTATTTGTTTTATTGTAATGTGCAACTCTCTTCCTTCCTTCCTTCCTTCCTTCCTTCCTTCCTTCCTTCCTTCCTTCCTTCCTTCCATCATTCATTCCTTTCCTTCCTCACCTATTTTTCTTCATTCCTTCATTTATTCTTTCCTTCATCATTCCCCTTTCTTTTTTCTTTTCTCCATTCCTTCCTTCCTTCCTTCCTTCCTTCCTATTCTCCCTCCATTCACCTGGACACAGACTCCATTGATCTTCCGGCTGGCACTGACACAAGGCACCATTTGTCACCCCCTGCCGCCCCTCTACCACTTCCCCCCCCTGCTGCCCCCCTGCCCCCCCCTGCCCCCCCCCCTGCCGCCCCTCTACCACCCCCCCCACCACCCCTGTAACGTCCCCTAGCTGCCCCTCTTTAACCCCCGCCACCCTCTTTATACCCCTTTAACCCCTGCCACCCTCTTTAACCCCCTGCCTACACCCCTTTACCCTCTGTCATCTCTTTAACCCCCTGCCACCCTCTTAACCCCCCACCCTTCTGCTCTTCCACCCCTCTTTAACCCTGCACCCACCCTCTTTAACCTTCCTGCCACCTCTTTAACCCTGCCACCCTCTTTACCACTTACTCCCCCCACCTCTTTAACCCGCCACCTCTTTAACCTCTGCCACCCTCTTTAACCCCTGTACCAACCTCTTTAACCCCCTGCCACCCTCTTTAACCCCTGCACTCTTCTTCTGCCACCCTCTCCACCCTAACCCTGCCCAGCCACCCTTCTGCCACCCACGGACTCCTTCTGCCATGAGTGTGAGTGAGGATGATGGTGAAGGAGGATGATAGTGAGGGAGGATGATGGAGGAGGATGATGGTGAGGAGGATAGTGAGGGAGATGATAGTGAGGGAGGATGATGGTGAGGGAGGATGATAGTGAGGGAGGATGATGGTGAGGAGGATGATGGTGAGGAGGATGATAGTGAGGGAGGATGATGGTGAGGGATGTAGTGAGGAGGATGTAGTGTGAGGGAGGATGATGGTGAGGGAGGATGATGGTGAGGGAGGAGGAGATGATGGTGAGGGAGGATGATGGTGAGGGAGGATGATGGTGAGGGATGGTGAGGGAGGATGATTGATGGTGATAGAGGAGGATGGTGCAAAAGATTGATGGGTGAGACTTCAGTGTATTGATGTTTCTGGACGGCCACGAAGAGGAGGAGGAAGGAAGGAAGAGGAGGTGAGGTGAGGAAGAAAAAAGGAGGAGGAAGGAAGGCAGAGGAGGAGAGGTGAGGAAAAAAAGAGGAGGAGGAAGGAAGGAAGAGGAGGAGGAAGGAAGGAAGAGGGAGAGATGAGGAAGAAAAGAGGAGGAGGTGAGGAAGGAAGAGGTGAGGAAGGAAGGAAGAGGAGGAGAGGTGAGGAAGGAAGAAGAGAAGGAGGAAGAGAAAGAGGACGAAACGAAAGAGAGAGATAGGATGAAATGCAAGTAGGAAGAGAGAGAGAGAGAGAGAGAGAGAGAGATATTGAACGAATGGATATATGAAAGAGAGAATGAATGAGATGGTAAGTAAAGTATAAAGATGAAATGGGTTAAGAGAGGAGATGGAGAAGGCGACAAGAAGAGGAAGAGCAGAAAGAGGAAATGAAAAGAAGTAAGAAAACTGGATGAAATATCTTCTTTTCCTCTTCCACTCCATCTCTTCTGTGTCTTGCTTCCTCCTCCTCTTCTTCCTTCCTCCTCTTCTATCTTCCTCCTCCTCCTTCCTCCTCATTTATCTTTGTCTTCCTTCCTTCCTCAACTATTTTTCTCCTCTTCCTTCCTTCCTTCCTCTTCCTTCGTCCTCACCTATCTTCCTCCTTTTCCTTCCTTCCTTCCTTCCTCTCCTTCCTTCCTTCTTTCTTTCCTTCCTTCTTCACTTTCACGGGTTATACATATTGTACATAAATTACATAAAATGTGTGTGTGTGTGTGTGTGTGTGTGTGTGTGTGTGTGTGCGTGTGTGTGTGTGTGTGTGTGTGTCCCACCATTAGGACACCCAACACCCCTGGACATATCTGGTGTCCGTGGCAGAGTCGTCATTAATTTCCTGGAGACGTAGTGTGTTGGAAGGCCCTCCTCCAGAATGGGGTGTTGGAGGATGAGGTGTTGGAGGATGAGGTGTTAGAGGATATGTTGGAGGAAGAGGTGTTGGAGGATGAGGTGTTGGAGGATGAGGTGCTGGAGGATGAGGTGTTGGAGGAGGAGGTGTTGGAGGATATGTTGGAGGATGAGGTGTTGGAGGATGAGGTGCTGGAGGATGAGGTGTTGGAGGAGGAGGTGTTGGAGGATATGTTGGAGGATGAGGTGTTGGAGGATGTGATGTTGGAGATAAATGGGACAGTCATATCCGGTGCCTCAAATGGTGTAGTTTAAGGTTTAAGGTCATTTAATACAGCTGTTCTGAACTATTTTATTCGGATAAGCACTAAACCGGACACTTTCGGAAACGAGATCACAAAAATAGACATGTGCTTAACCGGACACTTTTTTTTGGAAACGGGATCCCAAAAGAGAGATCCATTTTAACCGGATAGTACTTTTGGATAAACAGGATCCGGTTAATAGATCACAAAATCGGATAAACGGGATGATAGAACACTGATACCCGGATAACCGAACTCTCGTTACGGATTTAGGGATGCATAAAACACAAACAACCTCTTAACCGAACATTATAATAGAACCCTAAAACAGACGCTCACTTAACCAAAGACAATTTCCGGATAATGGAAATCCTAGCATAAGATTCAGCTGTCCAGAAACGATCGGACAGCCATTAATATCGGGGCTGTAATCGGATACGCGGGTTATTGTGGCCGCTCGTTCAGACACGACAATAACATACACACGTTTATGGCCGTAATAAATAAATATGTCGTTTTCTTTCATAATATCCGACTCGATATAACCGGATTCAAAATGGCCGCCGCCGCCTCTTTTTCGGATAAGTGATTTACGATTCTCTGTTGTGATTCTTGGAAGGTCGTAAGTTAAAAAGTTTTGATAATTTGGGGATTTTAGGTAGTTTTAGGTAGTTGTAGGTAGTTGTAGGTAGTTGTAGGTAGTTTTAGGTAGTTTTAGGTAGTTGTAGGTAGTTTTTGGAGTCTTGAAGGTTTGTAGGGATGAATGTTATTGGTGGATGATGTAAGAACGGATGCATGTTATTGGTGGATGATGTAAGAACGGATGAATGTGTTATTGGTGGATGATGTATGAACGGATGCTTGTTATTGGTGGAGATGTAAGAACGGATGCTTGTTATTGTGGATGATGTAAGAACGTACCTGATTGGTTGATTTTAGATAAACGCAGAAATGGCGGAAAGTTTACCAGAGACTCTACCTTAACTTAGCACAATTCTAGAGACAAAATTACCACTGAGACTTCACATGTGTAAATTCCCAGCCGTGATATTGACACCTGCACCAACTTACACCCACCCACACCCACCCACACCCACCTACACCCACCCACACCCACCCACACATCCACCCACACCCACCCACACCCAATCTCCACCCACCCACACCCACCCACATCCACTCCACACCCACCTACACCCTGGCCCCTCCACCCACCCACACTCCACCCACATCCACCCACACTCCACACCCACACCTACCTCCACTCCACCTACACCCACCCACACATCCACCTACACCTGACCTACACCGCCCAATTAACACAGCGTGAGGGTGGGCGAGAGTCTTCATTGATTTGTGTCATATTGTAGTTAGAGAGACAGTTCTCTCACCCACCCACCTCTGATCACTTCTCTGTGGGATTTATTGGGGAGGAGGGGTGGGGAGGAGGGGGAGGCAGGGGAGGTGCTGGTGAAGTTGGGGGGGGATGGGGAGGAAATGGTGGGTGGAAAATGAGTTGGGTGCAATTTTTGGGGTGTGGGGAGGAAGGTGGGGAGATTAGAGAGGGTGATGGAGGGTAAGTGGAAGACATGGGGAGGTGGTGGGGAGATGGTTGGTGGAGAATGAGGTGGGTGCAATTTGGGGGGTTGGGGAGGAAGGGGGAGTGTCGACCCCCCCTCTCACACCCTCAAGGTCGACCTCCACTTATACCCTCGAGGTCGACCTTCACTTATACCCTCGAGGTCGACCTTCACTTACACCCTCGAGGTCGACCTCCACTTATACCCTCGAGGTCGACCTTCCTTACACCCTCGAGGTCGACCTTCACTTACACCCTCGAGGTCGACCTTCACTTATACCCTCGAGGTCGACCTTCACTTATACCCTCGAGGTCGACCTTCTCCCT
>NW_024748076.1:230000-247500 GCF_018991925.1 Homarus americanus
CTCCTTATCCTCCTCCTTTCCTCTCTTCCTCTTTTTATCCACCTCCTCCTCCTCTTTTTATCCACCACCTCCACCTCCTCTTCCTCTTTTTATCCATCACCTCCTCTTTTTATCCACCACCTCCACCTCCTCTTTTTATTCACCTCCTCCTCCTCCTCCTTTCCTCTCTTCCTCTTTTTATCCTCCTCATTATATTCACCTCCTCCTCTTCCTCTTTTTAACCACCACCTCCACCTCCTCTTCCTCTTTTTATCCACCACCTCCTCTTTTTATTCACCTCCTCCTCCTCCTCCTCCTAATTACCCACCATTACCTGTGTCGGGGTCTGACCTAATTACAAGCCAGGTGGTGTAATTATCCACCTGTATTTCTGGTTCCTATTTTTATTGTCGAGTTTCTTGTTTATCCTTTCGTTGTTTGTCTCGTTATTCTTCCTTACTTTTTGTGTTCTTGTTTGGCTTCGTTTGTTTTTGTTGTTTGTTATTGGATGTTGTTGTTGTTGTTGTTGCTGGTTGTTATTGTTGTTGAAATAAATTAAATGGCGAATGTCGTAGTTCCAGAATACAGTAGTTGCTAAATACAGTAAATTACAGAATACAGTAGTTGCTAAATACAGTAAGTTACATAATACAGTAAATTACATAATACAGTAAGTTACGTAATACAGTAAGTTACAGAATACAGTAAGTTACAGAATACAGTAAGTTACAGAATACAGTAAGTACGTAATACGTTGGTTACGTAATACAGTAAGTTACAGAATACAGTAAATTACAGAATACGATGAGATTAGGAATACAGTAAGTTACAGGAATACGATAGGAGTTACTGAAATGCAGTAAGTTACACCATACAATAAGTTACCGAGAATCACAGTAAGTTCTTAGGAATACAGTAAGTTACCGAAATGCAGTAGGGGTTCTGAAATACAGTAAATTACCAAGAACTTAGTAGCTGGACAGTACGATAAATTACAGCATGAATTGATGGCGCCCTCCCTCTCCTTGTGCTAATGTGAACCTCGACATTTGTGGGTTGGTTACTGGTGCTTGACGTTGATTGGGGGAGGGAGGGATAGGGTTGAGGGGTATGGGAGGAAGGTGGAAGAAGTGAAGGGGAGGTGAAGGGGGTGGGTTGAAGGAAGGTAGGGAAGGGGTGAAGATAGAGAGGGAATGGGGAGGGGTCCAGAAGGGGGTGAAGGGAGGGAGGGAGGAAGGTGAAGATGGGTGGGGGAAGGTGGAGGAAGGGGGAATGGGAAGGGGGGGTTAAGGGTGTAACAAGCACCAAGGGCTGACGGCAGCATCACCACTAACTTGTGTGGCGCCAAAGATAACGCCATTATACAAGTTTATTAATAACTTTGTGTGCTCCTGTAATCAGCTGTTGTGTCAGCTGGCAGGTAAATTGACTGACTGACGCTGCTGCTGACACACACACACACACACACACACACACACACACACACACACACACACACACACACACACACACACACACACACACACACACACACACTGGCGTTAAGTTAAATGGGGTGGTTGATGGTTGTAGTTGTGGTTGATGGTTGTAGTTGTGGTTGTTGTGGTTGGTGATGGTGGTAGGTGTGTGTGTGTGTGTGTTGTGTGGCCGCGAATCAATACCTGTATTTCTGTGTATCTACATGTGTACGCTTATACCCATGTACACACTTACATGTATGTATGTGTGTGTCTGCCAACTGTACCTAGATAGTTAATTTGCATATTCATTAATTGTTATATACGGTCCAACAGCCTGATGGTTATGGGCGCTAGTGGGTGGTCGTGTGGGACCTAACCTGACCTGACCTGATCTGACCTAACCTGACCTGACCTGATCTGACCTAACCTGACCTGACCTAACCTAACCTGTGTCATCTTGCAGCTTAAATTAATTAAAACTGATGTCGACGTTCCTCTCTCTCTCTCTCTCTCTCTCTCTCTCTCTCTCTCTCTCTCTCTCTCTCTCTCTCTCTCTCTCTCTCTCTCTCTCTCCTCTCACTTACACACACACAACACACACACACACACACACACACACACACACACACACGCACACACACACACACACTCACACACACACACACACACACACACACACACACACACACACACACACACACACACACACACACACACACACACACACACACACACACAGGTCCCCTCATTTTACACACTGTT
Organism: Homarus americanus; assembly: GCF_018991925.1. Lineage (NCBI taxonomy): Eukaryota > Metazoa > Arthropoda > Malacostraca > Decapoda > Nephropidae > Homarus > Homarus americanus. The sequence continues at coordinate 232,202 of NW_024748076.1, forward strand.
GAACGAGAATGTTAAATCCTAATTGGTTCTACCCAGCTTCCCTCTCTCTTCCCTTACCCTCTCTTCCCTCTCTCTTCCCTCTCTTTCTCCTTATCTTCTCTTCCCTCTCTCTTCCCTTACCCTCTCTTCTCTCTTTCCCTCTTCCATTTACCTCTCTTCCTTTTCTTCCCTCTCTCTTCTCCTTCCCCTCTCTTCCCTCTCATTCCCCTTACCCTCCCGTCCCTCTTCCCCTTACCCTCCCTTTCCTCTTCCCCTTCCATTTACCTCCCCTCTTACCACCCTACACGTCCCTTCTCCTTATCTACCCTATCTCTTCTCCCTATCTCTCCTTTCCTTACCCCCCCTTTATTTCCATCCCCTTCCCTCCCTCTTCCTCCTTTTTCCCCTCCCCCTTTTCCCCACCCTCTTCCCCCCCTTTTCCCATCCCCCATCATTCCTGCCTTAGCTGTTGCCAGATAACGGGGATCACGCACCACTGCGTCATTGCGTCACCTGCGTCATTACACCACCTGCGCCATTACACCACCTGCGTCATCACACCACCTGTATCACTACACCACTTGCGTCATCACACCACCTGCGTCATCACACCACCTGCATCATTACACCACCTGCGTCATTGCGTCACCTGCGCTTACGGGTATTCTTCGCGCGCCTTTAAAGGAAATAATTGCTTTAATGGCGCGAGGAAATTGTTTATTGAAATTCTAAATCAATTTTATCAGGGCGTGGAAATGACCAGGTGGGCTAATAGATTATCTTTTATCTTTCTTTCTGTCTTTCTTTCTTTTTTCTTTCCTTTTTCTTTCTTTCTTTCTTTCATTTTTTTTCTTTTTTTCTTTATTTGTTTCTTTTTTCTTTCAATTTCTTTCATTTTTTTTTTCTTTCTTAATTTATTTATTTGTGATAATTAGACTCGATTATTCTGTCTCTTATTCACACACACACACACACACACTAAATCACCCCAATAACATCCGTAATTTTTTTTTAACTCACCAGGTGATTGCGGTTCAGTAAATCCTTAGTGTAGGAAATAAATCACTTTGTAATCACCTGTGTATTTTGGCCGGGGATTGATATGTTGTGATTACCTTTTGTTGGGGCGTGGGAGAGAGAGACTCAAGAGATAAGGAGATGGGAGAGAGATGGGGAGAGAAAGAGAGAGAGGGAGAGATAAAAGATCCTCCCTTTCTCATCCACTTCTATCTCCTTCCTTCCCCTCCTTCCCCCCCCCTTCACCCCCTCCTTCTCCCCCAGTACTCCCCTGGAGATGGCGTCTTTCTGATCTGCAATTTTCCCGTAATTTCCCTAAAGTGACGGCGCCTCTGTGCCTAATGTTCCTCCCTCCTTCAGTCCTTCCCTCCTCCTCCTTCCCAGTCCTTCCTCCTCCCTCTTCAGTCCTTCCCTCCCTCCCTCAGTCCCTCCCTCCCTCTTCCCTCCCTACCTCCATCCCTCCTTGCCGCTGGACCGTGACTGTTCCCTCCCTTCCCCGCTCTCTCCCTCCTTCCCTCCCTCCATCCTTCCCTCCCCTTCCTCCTTCCCTTATTTATCTAGGCTTTGAACCTTATCTGTAGGCGTGTTACGGCGTGATTGGCCCATTAAGTAAGGTAAATATGTATACTCGTCTCTGATTGGTCCGTCAAGTAAGGCTGATTTGTTTACTTTTGCGTCATTGGCCCGTTAATTAAAGCTAATATGCATACTCTTCTTTGATTGGTTCATCTAGTAAGGTTGATTTTTATACGTCTCTCGCTGATTGGTCCACCGAATGACGTCACCAGTCTGAAAGTAAATATCATTGGCTTTAACTCGAGCGTGTTATTGTGACCATCTGTTGACAGAACCAGCTGGGAGACGTCACAGCTGGCTCGATGCATTGTCTCAAGTAACTGAATGGGACAGGTGGTGTGGACGTCTACCACCAGCTGATTGTCAGAACCAGCTGAGAAAACAACCAAAATGTCATCACAGTTGGCTGCCCATTCACCACCTGTCACAACCAGCTGAGTGGGACAGGTGGTGTGGACGAGTGTGATTGTCAGAGCCAGCTGGTGGACGCCAAGGTGTCAACACAGATGGTTGTGACGTCATGCTACCTTCTCCACCACCTGTCTTGAGCCACCTGTGAAATAGATAGATAAATAGATGGATGGATGGATAGATAGATAGATCCAACCTCACCTCACCTTCCCTTCCCCACAAGCTATCCCTAACCCCTCCCTCACCTATCTTATCCCCCTACCTATCCTACTCCCCTCCTTCACCTATCCTACCTCTCCCCTATCCATACCCCCACCTATCCCTCCCCTCTCCCCACCTATCCTACCCCCTACCCTCACCTACCCCCCCTCCCCACCTATCCTCCCCACCCCCCCCCCCACAGTGAGTTGAGGAGTAAGCTAATGAAATATAACAGTTTTTAAAAGTTGAATGACTATTGTACAGATGAACCAGTTATGTTTAAATTGTTTTTGTCGCCACTCCAACAAAAACAATTGGGGTTCATCTGTGTTTGTTTGTTTTGTGTTTTTTATGTTTATTCGTTTCTTTGTAATTTGTTTAATTATTATTTATTTGTTTCTTTGTTAATTCGTTTGTTTATTTGTTTGTTTCTCGTTTGTGTTTGTTGGTTTGTTTGTTTTTTATTTGTTTTTTGTTAATTCGTTTGTTTTTTATTTATTTGTTTGTTTTTCGTTTGTTAATATGTTTGTGTTTGTTTGTTTGTCGGAAATCAAAGTTTTGTCTGTGATCAATACCTCGATTTTTTCCCTTAAACACGACGTCTATCTTAAAATTCCCCTAAAATTTTATCAATACCTTAAAAGACCTTAAAATTTACCCTAAAATAAGCTTTAAATTCCTAATATAGTGAACTGAAGAGAGAGAGAGAGAGATATACACACACACACTTCTCTCTCTCTCTCTCACTCTCTCTCCCTATCCTTCCCTCTCTTCTCTTCCCCTTCCCCTTCCTTTCCATCCTCTCCCTCTCGTCTCCCCCCTTCCCCCTCCCCTTCCCCCCTTCCCCCTCCCCCAGGTAGTAAGGTACAGCCAGGCCAGAATCATAAATACTCGCTTATTTTATCAACAACCTCTAAATTCTTTCGCCCGCCTCAACCCCTGATGGTGTGACAGAATGCTAGGTGGTGGGGAGTGGGGAGGGGAGGTGGGGCAGGGGAGGAGGATAGGGGGGAGGAGGAGGAGGTGGGGAGATGAGGTGAGGAGGGAGGATGAGGTGAGGAAAAGGGACGGAATTAAGAGAGAAAATAAGGAGTGGGGAGGAGGAATAAGGTGGGAAGAGATGGGGAGGGAGGATAGGGGCAGGAGAGTGGAGAGGGAGGGAAGAAATGTGTTTGTGTGTGTGTGTGTATATATATAAATAATTCCAGAGAAACACACACACACACACACACACACACACACACACACTTATAATTCGCCGACGCACTTTTGGAGTTGCACAGTTACTTAAATCACTTAAATACATGGTCCACTTTGCCTCGTCAGCTGACACTTGTAAAGGACTTTTAGCGGATGTCAATTTTGGCTTCGATTTTTAGCGATATTAGCGAATTTAATGAGAGAGAGAGAGAGAGAGAGAGAGAGAGACAGACAGACAGAAGCAGAGATAAAGACAGAAATATATTTATAGAGAGAGAGAGACAGACAGACAGAAGCAGAGATAAAGACAGAAATATATTTATAGAGAGAGAGAGACAGACAGACAGACAGACACCTGCTCCAGAACGAGTCACCTTCAGGTACCTCACGAAGCGGACAGGTGAGGTGCTGGTTGTTAATGGCGGCCACGTCACCTGTGGGAGGGGTAGTGGTGGAGGGAGGCGTAGTGGTGGAGGGAGGGGTAATGATGGAGGAGGGGGTAGTGGTGGAGGGAGGGTAGTGGTGGAGGGAGGGACAGTGGTGGAAGGGAGGGTAGTGGTGGAGGGAGGGTAATGGTGGAGGAGGGGGTGAGTGGTGGAGGGAGAGTAATGGTGGAGGGAGGGGGTAGTGGTGGAGGGAGGGTAATGGTGGAGGAGGGTAGTGAACAGGAGGGACGGAGTAGTGGTGGAGGAGGAGGTGAGTGGTGGAGGAGGCGTAGTGGTGGAGGAGGTTGTGGTGGAGGGAGGCGTAGTGGTGGAGGAGGGTAGTGGTGGAGGGAGGGTAGTGGTGGAGGAGGGAGTGATGGGTGGAGGTGAGTGGTGGAGGAGGGTGAGTGGCGGGAGTGAGTGGTGGAGAGGGAGGGGGTAGTGGTGGAGGGAGGGTAGTGGTGGAGGGAGGGTGAGTGGTGGAGGAGGGTGGTGGCGGGGAGGGTGAGACCTGTTTGGGGTGGTCAGGTGGGGTCAGCAGGTCAACAGGTGTGGGGGGTCAGGCGTTGGTGGAAGATCAGGGAGTTTTCTTGGTGTGATGGAGGAGGGGGAGGGTGAGGAAGAGGGAGGAGGAGGGGTAAGAGGTGGAGGTAAGAGAGAGAGAGGGAGACAGATCATCTCTCTCTCTCTCTCTCTCTCTCTCTCCCACATTCATCCTGGGAAGCCTAACGTCACCTTAAACCACTGTGGAAACGATACCTTGTCCATCCTAGGAACACAAAAAATCATCTCACCTTCCTGGGAATAAAAACACTACCTATAACCCCTTAAAAAAACAACACCTCGTTCATCCTGGGAGTTAATATTCTTAACTCTTTACTCGAGCCCAATTATTATTTCTACCTGAGTCTTAATTAAATCATTATAGAGAATTACTAAAATCATTTGTAATTACTAAAACTATATGTGTAAATCATTAATAAAACCCATTCATGACCTTTGATGACCTGTGAACTTGCAATATATGTAAGCAATAACAATTCACGTCAGGTTTATTTAATTTGTTTTAATTGCAATAACTAAATGATTGGTTTATGTTGTTTACCCTAACGGGGCATTGTGGTTTAGGTTAGGTTAGGTTAGGTTAGGTTAGGTTAGGTTATTGTGGGTTTTAAGTAACGTGGTTTTTATATATTTTTTTTTATTTCCGGTTTGTTTATGCCATCGTGTCTGTCTGTCAGTCTTTCGATCTGTTTGTCTACCTGTCTGTCTGTCTATCTATCTATCTATCTATCTATCTATCTACGAGTATATCTGTCTATTTTTCTATCTGTGTATCCGTCTATCTGTCTATTGACGTTTTTGATGACGGAGAAACGTTTGTTGTGGTGATGACGTCATGGTCGTTCGCCGAGAGAGCCAATCAGGTTACTGTTAGATAGACAGACAGAGACAGACAGATAGACAGACAGACAGAGAAACAGACAGACAGAGAAACAGACAAACAGACAGAGAAACAGAGAAACAGACAGACAGAGAGACAGACAGAGAAACAGAGAAACAGACAGACAGAGAGACAGACAGAGAAACAGAGAAACAGACAGACAGAGAGACAGACAGACAGACAGAGAAACAGAGAAACAGACAGACAGAGAGACAGACAGACAGACAGAGAGACAGACAGACAGACAGAGAAACAGACTGACAGACAGACAGAGAAACAGACAGACAGCCACTAAAGAGGTGTTCAAGACGAGGTGATCCATCAGTGTACAGTAATATTATCCTAGACTTGTGTAAACACCATCATCAATATTCTTCCCTCCCCCCTCTTCCCCCCCTCCCCCCTCCCCCCTCCCCCCCACCACACCACCACACAAACTACCCACAACTATTTTCATCATGGTGGGTGGGGGAGTGAAGGTTAGTAAAAGGAAGGGAGGAAAGGGAGTTAGTGGGGGAGGAGGAGGAGGGGTTGGTGGGGGGAAGGGGTAGAGGGAGGTGGTGGGGGGAAGGGGAGAGGGTGGGAGGGGGTGAGGATAATGGGTGGAGGACAGGGAGAAGAGAGGTTAGAGAAGAGGCAGGGGGAGGGAGAGGGATTGGTGGGGAGTAGTGGAAGGGAGTAAAGGAGAGGAAGAAGGGAGGTGGATGGGTGAGGGAGATGTAGGGGAGGGAGAGAGAGAGAGAGGGGAGATAGGGGGAATAGTGGAGGAATTATACCGGTACTCCACCTAACCTAACCTCACCTAACCTAACCCTAACCCAACCTAACGTAACCAGAACCTAACGTAACCAGACCCTAACCTGACCTAACCTAACCAGACCCTAACGTAACCAGACCCTAACCTAACCTAACCTGACCCTAACGTAACCAGACCCTAACCTAACCTAACCTGACCCTAACCTGACCCTAACCTAACCAGACCCTAACCTAACCTGACCCCAACCTAACCTAACGTAACCAGACCTAACACACGTAACGGCCTAAACCTAACGTAACCTGACCCTACTTACCTCCTGACCCTAACCTAACTAACAGACCCTTACGTAACGACCCTAACCTAACCTATAACCAACGACCCTAACCAACCATACCCTAACGTAACGCCAAAACAACGTACCAGACCCAACCAACCAACGAACACAACCCTAACCTGCCCTAACCTATAACCTTAACCAGACCCTAACCTAACCTAACCTAACCTAACCTGACCCTAACCTAACCATACCCTAACGTAACCAGACCAACCTAACCTAACCCTAGCCAATCAGATTTAAGTTAATTTGGTTTCAAGTTAGAGCCGATCTTCACGGGTATTTTAGTTTATTTCTAATACAATGATCCCTGTGTGTGTGTGTGTGTGTGTGTGTGTGTGTGTGTGTGTGTGTGTGTGTGTGTGTGTGTGTGTGTGTGTGTGTGTGCTGTGTGTGTGTAAGGCAGATGTGTACCTCTAAAGTAGCAAATTTGTTCCCTAAGTATAGCAGGTGTACCTTGAGTGGTGTGTACCCTACCTCTTTCTTAGATGATGACGTAGCAGGGTGTGTACCCTGGTTAATTAATGAGGTGTCAGGTGTGTAGAGCACAGGGCGTGAGTGAGATAGTGAGTAACTGTCTCGTGTTGTTGTCACCCTCAAGCGAGCTCTCTCTCTCTCTCTCTCTTCTTTTCTTCTCCTCCTTCTCCTTTTCTTTCTCTTCCCTCTCCCCTACTAACCTCCCCTCACCCGACACCATTAAAGGTCAAGTTTTTATGCTTGAGGCCCCACTAACAATGTCGTGCCATTATGGTTTTAACGAGATGGTTTGAGAGGACCTGAACATAATGCCACACCATAATAAAGCACCATTAAGCCATTATAATGAGTCTGCCTTGAATATAGTGGTGCAATCTAATGGGGAGGTAGAGATGTACCTTTAAAGAATATCACGCCATAATAAAGCACCATTAAGTCATTATAATGTATTTTACTGTGAATTTAATGGCGTTGTCTATTGAAGGGTGAGATGAATAAGCAGATAATGGTGCTTTGTTCCATTAAAGGGAATATCACGCCATAATAAAGACCCACCCCACTATATCGAGTGGCGCAGTCTCTTTTATTGGGGAGTAATTTATGTAATAGATAAATAATGGTTTGCGCCATTAAGTATGGATATTGTACCATAGTGAGGCTAATGGCGTCTGAATTGTTTAGTATTTGTTACGAGAGAGAGAGAGAAGAGAGAGAGAGTCGTATGCCCATAACCATGTATATTATGGTTGGCTCAGATCACGTTTTCATAGAGCTGCTGACTCATATAAGTTGATGATGGTTGTTGTTGTGGTAGTGATGGTGGTGGTGTGGTGGTTGAGGGGTCACTGAATAGCTGCAGGCACCGACTTCCTTCCGCTCACACCTGTCTTACCTCTCACACCTGTCTACCTTTACCTCTCACACCTGCCTACCTTTACCTCTCACACCTGTTATTTATGAGAGAGAGAGAGGAATTACGGCAAGGGTGTTCGGTCACCTTGCCTCGAGCTCCTCCTCACTGCACCTCCCACAACACACCTGCCACACCCCACACCTGCCAGCCACACCCCACACCTGCGCCAGCCACACCCCACACCTGCCAGCCACACCTGTATCATTGTTGTGTGTGTATGTTAAAATTCATATATTTCTGTGGCCAGGCGGGCCGACCCAGTGGTGAAGCGGGCCATATCCGGCCACCACAACAAATCGAAACCCCGATTGTGTTTCCTCAAGAGCTGTCGTGCGAATATCCGGCCACCCTAGACTATCAGTTCACTTATCCACACCCTGGACTATCGGGTCACTTATACGGCCACCCTAGACTATCAGATCACTTATCCGGCCACCCTAGACTATCAGGCCTTATCCTGCCACCTAGACTATCAGGCCACTTATCACACCCTAGCCTATCAGACCACTTATCCGGCCATCCTAGACTATCAGGCCACTTATCCAGCCACCTAGACTATCAGACCACTTATCCGGCCATCCCAGCCTATCAGGCCACTTATCCAGCCACCCTAGACTATCAGACCACTTATCCGGCCATCCTAGACTATCAGGCCACTTATCCGGCCACCCTAGACTATCAGACCACTTATCCGCCATCCTAGACTATCAGGCCACTTATCCGGCCACCCTAGACTATCAGGCCACTTATCCGGCCACCCGACTATCAGACCACTTATCCGGCCATCCTAGACTATCAGGCACACTTATGCCACCCTAGACTATCAGACCACTTATCCGGCCATCCTAGACTATCAGGCCACTTATCCGGCCACCCTAGACTATCAGGCCACTTATCCGGCCACCCTAAACAGGAATAAAAAGAGAAATAAGAGTGAAAATAACTAAAATTCCCTGTATTTTTTTTTACATATAAGAAATAATTTGGGAATTCCTGGCATTTTTATAACAAATAATAATAATAAACAATAAATTCTTGGCATTTATTGACAAAATACTAATTAAAAAAACACAATAATTCCTAAGTATTTTTTATTAATTGCTTATGAAAAACACGACAAATTATCAGCATTTATTAACAAACCACCAATGAAAAATAATTTTATTTTTTTTTCTATCCTGCGAGAATTTTAAACGTAATTTTTACCCTAGAAAAAGACATATTTATAATAGCCATATGTGTATGCTAATTTGACCACGAAATCAGCGCGTCTTCCAGAATTTTTTTAGTAGTTCCGAGAGAAAGAATTATATCACCTTGGTCGATGTTAAATTTTAGACTCCAGTTTTTAATCAGAATTTTTTTTTTTTAAAGTTATTAAATTTTATACGTGTGGTTTTGTTTTGGTTAGTTAGGTTATGATGGGTTAGGTTAGGATGGGTGGGTTAGATTAGGTGAGGTGGGTTAAGAAGTTAGGTAGATTAGCTCTCCTCCTCCTCCCTCCCCCTCCCTCCCTCCCTCCTTCCCCTCCTCCTCCCTCCCTCCTTCCCCTCTCACTCCTCCTTCCCTCCTTCTCTCTCCTCCCTCCCTCCCCAACAAGGCCTGACCTGACAACCTGTACGTGACCTCAAGGCTCTGGCTGTCTTCTCCCTTGTTGTGCCTTCAGGGCCCTCTGTCTGTCTGTCTGTCTGTCTGCTTGTCTGTCTGTCTGTCTGGGTGTATCTATCTGTCTGTTTGAGAGTATCTGTCTCTCTCTTTCTCTCTGAATGTCTGTCTGTCTGTCTGAAGTTCTATCTGTCTGTCTGTCTGTCTGTCTGTCTGTCTAAATATACATCTATCTATCTGAAGGTCAATTTATCTGTTTGTACCCCCTACTTCTCACCCCCAACCCTCCCTCACCTCCCTCACCCCTCACCCTCCCCCTCACCCTCACCCCTCACCCCTCCCCTCATTACCACACCGACGGGGATAAGTCATACTAGGTCCTAAATCACTAATGGCTGCAGTGTAATACTAATTAATCCCCGTTAATTACTACTGTCTAATTACTACCGACTAATTCTGATTAATTCTTAACTTACGGAAGATCAGATTTTGTCCCGATTTAATTTTTTTGTTGGGGGGGAGGAGGGGGTGTCTTAGAAATTGTCTATTTAATCGGATATGTTCATTAACTTTTTGTTCATCATGATTTGTTCACTACCACCGGGTGTTCATTCGTATTTTTTTCGTTATGTTCACTATATGTTCATCAAAGAGTTATTTAAATTAACCAATTGATATGTTCACCAAGATGTGTTCACTACCTTTACTACACCCTGGAGGTTAGGGCCATATATTTCCACCCTGGCGAGATATTACCTCATAGTGCCAACCTGATAGTGCCAACCTGATAGTGCCAACCTGATAGTGCCAACCTGATAGTGCCAACCTGATAGCTAACCTAGTAGTGCCAACCTGATAGTGCCAACCTGATAGTGCCAACCTGATGGTGCCAACCTGATAGTGCCGACCTAGTAGTGCCAACCTGATGGTGCCAACTCGATAGTGCAACCTGATAGTGCCAACCTATTAGTGCCAACCTGATGGTGCCAACCTGATAGTGCCAACCTGATAGTGCCAACCTGAGAGTGCCAACCTGATAGTGCCAACCTGGTAGTGCCAACCTGATGGTGCCAACTCGATAGTGTCAACCTGATAGCCAACCTGATAGTGCCAACCTATTAGTGCCAACCTGATGCTAACTCGATAGTGCCAACCTGATAGTGCCAACCTGATGGTGCCAACCTATTAGTGCCAACCTGATAGTGCCAACCTGATAGTGCCAACCTGATAGTGCCAACCTGATAGCGCTAACCTAGTAGTGCCAACCTAATAGTGCCAACCTGATAGTGCCAACCTGATAGTGCCAACCTGATAGCGCTAACCTAGTAGTGCCAACCTAATAGTGCCTACTTGATAGTGCCAACCTGATGGTGCCAACTCGATAGTGCCACCGTAATGTTAAAGGTTAAGGTTGACACAACACACCCAGGCGAGATTGGCACTTCTCTCTCTCTCTCTCTCTCTCTCTCTCTTCCCTTTCCTTTTTCTCTCCCCTATCTCTCTCTCTCGTTTCTCTTCCCATCTCTTCATTTGTCCCCGATTCCTCTCTCCTCTCTCCTCTCTCCTTCTCTTCTCCCCTCTCTTCCTCCTCCTTCTATCCCTCTTCCATACCTTCCTCCCTCTCTTCCTCCCCTTTCCCCTCCCTTTCCTTCCCTCAGTTAAACGAAAATATTATCTTACGATCAACTGAGATTCCAATTTTTTGTCGTAACTTAAGTGAAAACATTTACGATAATATTCCGTCTTTTTATCGTAAGTAAAATTAGTTAGGAGAATTTTTTTTATAGTTTACGAATCAAAGAAAATTAGATTGGTGGTCATTCCGGGGCGTGACTATGACTGGTAAAGATTGGAGGTGATTGGGGGGTGGTTGGAAGGTGGTTGGAGGTCATTGGAAGTGATTGGAGGTCATTGGAAGTGATTGGAGGTGACTGGAAGGTTATTAGGGGTGATTGAAAGGTTATTTGGGGTGATTGGTGGTGATTGGATGGTTATTAAGGGTGATTGGATGGTTATTAAGGGTGATTGGAGGTAGACTCTGGTCCTTATCTCCCTATTCCTTGCCGTGTTATGTGCAAGTGATGAGGTGTGTGTGTGTGTGTGTGTGTGTGTGTGTGTGTGTGTGTATGTGTGTGTGTTTAAGTTTGTTTGTGGTGGTATATGTTGGTATTCACACACACACACACACACACACACACACACACACACACACATATTAAACCCGGAAAGAGGAAGATAAAACACACACTTGTCTGTTTTATTTTTGGCTCCCGTTTGTCAAGATGGCGACCATATGTTTGGCAAACAGACTAGAGTGTGTTTTACAGGTAGCGTTGCTGGGGCTCACCTCACCTGCCTTAATGAGCCTGTGTGTTTGGATTATGGGAGTCGTTACCTGTGTCTAAATTAACCTAAGCTAACCTAACCTAAGCTAACCTAACCTAAGCTAACCTAACCTAAGCTAACCGAACCTAAGCTAATCTAACATAACATAAGCTAATCTAACCTAGCCTAAGCTAACCTAACCTAAGCTAACCTAACCTAAGCTAACCTAACCTAAGCTAATCTAACATAACATAAGCTAATCTAACCTAGCCTAAGCTAACCTAAACTAACCTAAGCTAATCTAACCTAGCCTAACCTAGAGTAGTTTACCTTTATGGGAATACCGTGGTTGTCTTGATGGGCATTCTGGGTTGAATTGGCTGTTAGTGTGTTTATTATGGGCAATTAGATGTAGTTAATCATTCAGTTAATACAACCCGGAAATAATTGCAATTTTAACTCGATAGTCAAATTGGGCACAACTGAATTATATGATTTAGCGGTAGTTAAGGGTAGTTAGGGTGGTTATTATGTAGTTTAGGATACACAGACCTTATAAATTGGCTACGTGAATACTGGTTGTTAAATTAGGGAATAAATACGACAGTTACGATCATTTACGATAATTAAGGCTGAAAGTATCGTAAATTATGGGCAAATTTTTAACTTACGATCGTTTGTGAATCCATAATTGTGACGCAAGTTAAGTAAGGCAGTTATACATTCTTCTCACACCTGGAGTTAAGGGAGGAAATTAACTTGTATCTATGAGGGAGTGTGACCAAGAATTATTTATGGTGATAATGCTGACAGGACGCCAAGGTTGTCTCTCTCTCTCTCTCTCTCTCTCTCTCTCTCTCTCTCTCTCTCTCTCTCTCTCTCTCTCTCTCACGACCCTTGACCTCATCTCTTAAGCCCATTCAGAGGTCAATTTACCGTACGAGTTTTTTGAGAATGTCGACTTCACCAAACAAAGGCGAGAAACGTTATTGCAATCTCAGCAACGAACTGTATATATATGTTGCAAGTTGACTCGAGGACCGATGTTACAATGCAGAGTGAATTAGTTTGGTTCAGGGCAGCTAATTAGGGCCGCTGAGATAATTAGCTACTTCCCTGTGTGCTAATCTACCCTTGATGACTTAACTTATCCCTAAACTTAAACTAACTTAATGTTAAACTGTTACTGTCATTAGCTAATTTAATCTGTGTCTAAGTTATCATTTGTCTTAAGTTCCAAGCAAAAGATAATGTATTTTTTCCTCTAACTTAACCTAACCAAACCATAACATAACCTAACGTAACCATAACGTAACATAACCTAACATAACCTAAACATAACCTAACCTAAACTAACCTAACCTAACCTAACCAAACCATAACATAACCTAACGTAACCATAACGTAACATAACCTAACCTAACCTAAACATAACCTAACCTAAACTAACCTAACCAAACCATAACATAACCTAACGTAACCATAACGTAACATAACCTAAACTCCCAAATCGGTTCTGGAGTTTCACACTTGAGAGTTTATATACCGCAGAACATGAACCCGGCCCCCTCCCCCCCCTCCCCCCTCCCCGGGTACGGTGTAAAACAGAACCCGGTAGATGACGTTGTTTGGTGTCAAGAGGGTGAGGAGGAGAGTAAGGTCAGAGGTCATGTGTTGGAGAGAAGACAGGGAGAGAGAGAGAGATAGAGAGAGAGAGGAGAGACACAGAGAGAGGTAATACAAGGGTGAGAGATTGATATAGAAGAGAGAGAGAGAGAGAGATGGGCTCTCAAGGAAGAGAGAGAGAGAGAGAGAGAGATAAAGAGAGACACAGAGAGCGAGGGAGAGTAATACAAGGAGTGAGAAAGATTGATAAAGAGAAGAGAGAGAGAGAGATTAATAAACTGAGAAGAGAGGGAGAGATAAAAAGAGAGATAGAGAGATAGCAATAAAAATCAGAGAGAGGAGGATTAATCTGGCCCGACAAATACCCGCCATTTACTATAATGTGCAGGCATTAAGAGACTCCCAGAGCGAAGAAGGAAGAGGGGTAATAGCCGAGAAAGAGGAAGAGAGAGAGAAGCAGAGAGACAGACGGGAGATAATTATGAAAAAACACAAATTATCACATCAAGATATTGTTATTATTATTATTATTATTATTATTATTATTATTATTATTGTTATTATTATTATCATTATTATTATTATGTCTACTGTATATGATTTGTATATGTATCAATAAATATACACAGTAATTAATTAAGCTTTTCTCTCATTAACAGGTAAGTCGTCAACAGGTGTATCAAAGGAAGGGAACTCAGGCGTAAGTAACATCATTAATTATTGAATATGTAAACAAACCCTGTGTGTGTGTGTGTGTGTGTGTGTGTGTGTGTGTGTGTGTGTGTGTGTCTAGCGAAAACAGGTAAATATGTGTTAAAATTATGTAGTTAAATATAGTAAATTTAAGAGAGCTGCCCCACACACACACACACACACACACACACACACACACACACACTGGTCCTCCTTGTCATCTCCATCATCACATCCTTGTAAACACGTTTCAATACCCTGTGGCACTCTAGGCACTATCTGGCACTCCTGAGTACTGCTGACCTTTATGGCACCCTTTGGTATCCTCAACGAGTACAATTGACCTTTTTGGCACCCTTTGACACTTCAATGAGTACTATTGACCTTTTTGGCACCCTTTGACACTTCAACGAGTACTATTGACCTTTTTGGCACCCTTTAGTTCCCTTTACTTTTACTACTTACCATTTGGCACTCTTTGGCACCCTTTATCTTTATTCACCCATTAACACTCACAATCTGCATCTAACGTTGTTTAATTGGCACTTACAAGTACTTCTGGCGTCTGTTGATACTCTTAAATATATTAATGTGCAATTAGCTATTATCTTTGTACCCCAGTTACTTCTTGGCACTCTGGCACTGTCTGGCACTGGGTACTTCAGCTGATTCATTGAGATTTGTCGGTACATTTGGCACACCTTGGCACTCTAGCCTATAGTGTATAAATCCTAATCTTTCCCAATCTTATGCTCCAAATCTGAGTGTCTCCCAATCCTTATACCCCTAATCTGAGTGTCTCCCAATCCTTATACCCCTAATCTGAGTGTCTAATCTGAGTGTCTCCCAATCCTTATACCCCTAATCTGGTGTCTTCCAATCCTTATTTCGTTCTTATACCCTAATCTGAGTGTCTTCAATCCTTATACCCTAATCTGAGTGTCTCCCTATACCCTAATCTGAGTGTCTCCCAATCCTTATACCCCTAATCTGAGTGTCTCCCAATCCTTATACCCCTAATCTGAGTGTCTCCAATCCTTATACCCTAATCTGAGTGTCTCCCAATCCTTATACCTAATCTGGTGTCTCCAATCCCCCTAATCTGAGTGTCTCCCAATCCTTATACCCCTAATCTGAGTGTCTTCCAATCCTTATACCCCTAATCTGAGTGTCTCCCAATCCTACTCCACTCCAATCCCCCCACGTTGAGGTTGAGTTATATGCGTACCATCACCACTCGGCTCCTTCAACACAAGATGGCGCCATTATCTGTCTGTGACTCTAGCTTGTGTGTTCCTCACCACCTCCTTCAAGCT
>NW_024748076.1:252500-267500 GCF_018991925.1 Homarus americanus
TATCATTATTCACGAGGAAATACATACACAATAGAACACGTGGATTATGCAACTGGGGAACGTGACGTGGAAATAAAGAGGGGAGAGAGTGGGCGAGGGGAGAGAGGGATGGGAGGAAGGATGATGAGACAGGGGGTGGAGAGGGGAGATGAGGGGAGGTATATTTTAAGCCCGAGAGTGAGGGGAGTGGCGGGGTCAGATAAAGCCAGGTAGAGGGGAGAGGGGAAGGCAAGAGCCATGATAAGATACGGTGAGGGGAAAGTGGCAACTCGGGGAGGGTGAGGGGAAGGTGAGGGGAGGGGGGGAGAGGTAAGAGATAGAGGGAGGGAAGGAAGGTGTGGTTTTGGGTAGGGTGGTGTGTGTGTGTGTGTGTGTGGGTGTGTGGGTGTGGGGTGTGTGTGTGTGTGTGTGTGTGTGTGTGTGTGTGTGTGTGTGTGTGTGTGTGGGTGTGTGTGTGTGTGTGTGTGTGTGTGTGTGTGTGTGGGGTGGGTGTGTGTGTGTGTGTGTGTGTGTGTGTGTGTGTGTGTGTGTGTGTGTGTGTGTGTGTGTGTGTGTGTGTGTGTGTGTGTGTGTGTGTAAGAAAGCTCAGCAGGGTGTTAGTTCAGGCAGTCAGGGATGGTTTCAGATTGCCATGAATGCTGTCAGGCTGTCAATAATGTTTTGGGGCTGTCAGTCTGTCATAGGCACTGTCAGACTGTCAGAAGAGATTGTCATGGATGTTGTCAAGCTGTCACGGGCGGAGGGATGGAGAGAGACGGAGGAGGAGAGGAAGAGGGAATGAGGAAGGAGGAGGAGGAGGGACTGAGAGAGAAGGGAGGGAGAGAGATTGATAAATAGGGAGATGGAGGAAGAATGAGGGAAATGGGAAGGTGAAAAGAGAGAGAGGAAAGAGGGAAGATGAGAGTGATGTAGTGAAGACAAGAATGAGGGAGAGAGGGGAGGGAGAGAGCTGCGGAGTAGGGGAGGGAGGGAGAGTTGGTGAAGATAGAGGCATAGAGGCGGGGCAGAAACAAGTGTAGTATAGCAGGGAGGAGGGGAAGGAGGAGAGGAAGGAAGAGGGAGGGAAGTAGAGACAGAGGGAGGGAAGGAGGAGGGAGGGAAGTAGAGACAGAGAGGGAGAGAAGGAGGAGGGAGGGAAGTAGAGACAGAGAGGGAGGGAAGGAGGAGGGAGGGAAGTAGAGACAGAGAGGGAGAGAAGGAGGAGGGAGGGAAGTAGAGACAGAGAGGAGGGCGGGAAGGAGAGACAGAGAGGGAGGGAGCAGCAGGGCCCTCAGGCGTGCATGACAGTGACTGACACAAACCCTCATCATGCACCTGCTGGACTGGCTGCCTTGGTGACACCTAAACTGGTCGACTGTCTAACTGTTTGACTGGTCGACGGCTTAACTAGATGAGTGGTTGACTACCTAACTGGTTGACTACTTAACTGGGTGACTACATAATTGGTTGACTGGGTGAATGGTTGACAGATCTGCAACATTCAAATTTGATTTATTATACTGAAGAATAAGAACCTTAGACTATTTAACCTAACCTAACCTAACCTAACCTAGCCTAACCTAACCTAGCCTAACCTAGCCTAACCTAACCTAACCTAATCTAACCTAGCCTAATCTTCCAGGTAGCATTAGTTTGTTTAATCATCAGGTGAAATAGATATGGGGTGTCTAATCTTGAAGTGAGCCCTATTAAGTAAATCCACTGTTCCTAAAATTACTATTATAAGTGTATGATACTACTAATTCTACTACTATAAGTGGATAAGTACTCAAGTTAATTTGTTTATTTTACCTTTAAATGATAAATAATGGGGAAACAAAACACCCAAAGTCGTTTTCTTTATTATATATGGAAAAAAATTAGTTTTTTAGGGATAACTAATGTATTCCGAATTTCTATGGGGTTTTGTCGCATCCCTTAGTCGAGTGGTTGAGTTTTGGTTCTCTGTACTGTGTTATGTTGAGGTTTAGATTGGGTAGTGTGAGGAGCGAGAGGGAGATAAAGAAGGAGAGAAGATAGAGAGAGAAGGGTCAAGAGAAAGAGAGAGATATGAGAGAAAGACCGACAAAGAAAGAGAGGTGAAGGAAGATCGAGGAAGAATGACCATATAATCGTAATAATTAGTTAAATAATGCATACTTCCGCCTCCCCTTTCCCCAATGACCTCGTCCCAGGTACCCTCCCCCACCCCCCTGCCCTACCCCCACCCCCCACACACCACTAAGGTCAACAGAACAACAACAACAATTCTACCACCATTAGTAACCACAACAATTACTTCAGCCACACAAAATTTTAACACCAATAATAACAATTATTTTTCCGCTATTTCCATCAACAACCTCAATGACTCTACCACCACAAGCAACAACAATTCTATAACCATCAACAACAACAATTATACAGTATAACCATCAACAATAACAAATCTACCACCATCAAGAAACCACAATTCTACCACCACAAACAACGACAGTTCTACCACCAACGACATTTCTTCCACCGCAACCAACAACAATTCTCCCTCCACCACAACCAACAACTATTCTACCACTAACAACAACAATCCCCCCCCCCACATGGTAGCAGTTCAGGGGGGAGGGTAGAAGCCAAATGTAGCCCCTGTTCAGTAGTCATTTGGCACCTGAGGCTATTTGACGTGTTATTAATTTAACTTTTATCCTTGAGGGGAAGAGAAGGAGGAGAGGGGGAGGAGAAGAAGAGAAGGAGGAGGGGGAGGAGAAGAAGAGAAGGAGGAGGGGGGAAGAGGACGAGGAGGAGGAAGACGAGGAGATGAGGGGGAGGAAGACTAGGAGATGAGGGGCAGGAAGAGGAAAGTAGGAGTTGAGGAGAGAGGAGGTAGTGGATGAGGAGAAGAGAAGAGGAAGAGAGATAGATAAAGAGTAGAAGAAGGAAGGGGAGGAGGATAAAGAGGGGGGAAGGCGTGGCGTGGAGGGCGTGTCGAGGCGTGGAGGGCGTGGCGAGGAAGGATTTCGTCTGCTTGAGTAGAGGTTTGTCATAACGAGGTGGTAATGGTCTCTCTCTCATAATGATTACACAATTACGCTGTATTACAATTACTGTAATTGTCACTGAAATAACAATGTGGAGTTGACATATTGAGAGTCATAGCTGCTGTAATGATGCTGTACTGGTGCTGTAATTATGCTGTACTGGTGCTGCATTAGTCACTGCTGCTGTAATGATGCTGTACCGGTGCTGTAATAATGCTGTACTGGTGCTGCATTAGTCATTTGCCGCTGTTATTGAATCTTCCTCTTCCTCTTCTTCCCTTCTTCTCTTCTTCTCCTCCTCTTCTCCCTTGTCCTTCTTCTCTTATTTGCTGTTTTTGTTTACAGTATTTTATTCTCCTCCTCTTCCTCCTCCTCCTCCTCCTCCTCCTCCTCCTCCTCCTCCTCCTCCTCCTCCTCCTCCTCCTCCTCCTCCTGTACTCCATCGCCTCACTACTGCTGCAGGGCTGTTCTCAGGTAGCCCCTAGCCATTGAGGTTTTCCGGGGCTAGGGGCTACATAGCAATCAGGTGGTGATAGAAGCTACGGGGTGATGACTACAGGGCTACATAGTTATCAGTAGTATAAGGCTAGGGGCTACATAGCAATCAGGTGGTGATAGAAGCTACGGGGTGATGACTACAGGGCTACATAGTTATCAGTAGTATAAGGCTAGGGGACTACATAATCAGTGGCATAAGGCCAGGGACTACATAATAAGTAGTTTAAGACTAGGGGCTACATAATCGGAATGTTAGAGACTACAATTTGACGACTACGATAGCCCTGAGTATTTTGTGGTTACAGGGCTACGGGGTATGTCGTAATGAGGTAGCCGGGATCACTTGCTCTGGGGTTATTGGGGCTACAGGCTAAGGGAGGTAATTCGTCTTGTCGGGACTATCGTGCGTGTGTGTGTGTGTGTGTGTATTTGTATGTGTGTGTATTTAGGTGTGTATATTGTATATGTGTGTGTGTGCTTGAATGTGTGTGTGTGTGTGTGTGTGAATGTGTGTGTGTGTGTGTGTTTGAATGTGTGTGTGTGTGTGTGTGTGTGTGTGTGTGTGTGTGTGTGTGTGTGTGTGTGTGCACCACAATAAGGCTCGACGTATCACTCCTCTGTAAGCACGGAGGCGACACACACCCTCCCTCCCTCCATCCCCCTGCCCTCCCTCCACCCCCTCCATCCCCCTGCCCTCCCTCCACCCCTTGGCCAGCACTTATTAAACCATATTTCTTTATATAAACATTTTCTCCAGTTACCTCCCTCCCTCTTTCCCTCCTTCATTTTCTCTCTCTCTCTTCTCCCTCCTCCTCCTCCTCCCTACCCCTCTCCATCCCTCCTCCCCTCCCTCCTTCTCTTCCTCCCTCTCTCCCTCCCTCCCTACCCCTCTCCATCCATCCCTCCCTCCCTCTCTCTTCCTCCCTCCCTCCTTCCCTCCCTACCCTTCTTCCTCCTCCCTTCCTCTCTCCTTCCCTCCCTCTCTCCTCCTCCCTCTCCTTCCTCCCTACCTTCTCCCTCCCTCCCTCCCTCCCTCTCTCCTTCCCTCTCTACCCTCTCCCAGATCGTAAACACAGGTCGTAAAAAGTGTAAATTGAGTGATGTTTTCGTAATGACGCTCGGCAATACGTAAACAAACCCACTCTGTAAATGCTGTATTAATTCGGGTTGTATTTCGTTAAACCTGGCTCACGTCCCGTCGATCCATATTTGGCAGGTGTATAGACGAGAAGAGAGAGAGATGTGTGTGTGTGTGTAAAATGTTAACAATATTAATCCATATATAATTTAAAGCCATATTTCCTATATTATGTAATGCAGTAAAACCACTACCACTACACCCACCACCCACCACCTCCACCCACCACTACACCCACCACCCACCACCTCCACCCACACTACCACCCACCACTCACCCACTAACACCCAGTCCACCCACAGGTCCAAGAGTCACCGGTGTATCTCTCCACCTTCACCGATACCGCGTCACTGTTCTACAACGCCGCCCTCGACGCCCACGTGCCGCCCATCTCCGCCCACAGGTCAGTACCCCACGCCCACTGTGTACTAAGGTCGTGTTTGCAGTTGTTAAACGCCCTGGTACGTTGTTTGGTAGTGTTGTATCGTGGTAGGCCGTGTTGTGTCGTGGTAGGCCGTGTTGTGTTGTGGTAGGCCGTGTTGTGTCGTGGTAGGCCGTGTTGTGTTGTGGTAGGTCGTGTTGTGTCGTGGTAGGTCGTGTTGTGTCGTGGTAGGTCGTGTTGTGACGTATTATGACGTAAAATCAGAATATAGTAACCGGGCGTCCCTAATTGGCTAATACTTCGTGACGTCATGATACTAGGCGCCCCTGATTGGCTGGTAACTCTTATGCTATCTAGTGACATTGTCACAATACCGGGATTTTGTTCGCTGATTGGCTGGCAGTTCGTGTTGTCTTGTGACGTAACATGATACCGTGATCAGGTGTCTTTGATTGGCTATTACTTCATGACGTCATAATACCGAGTTTGGGCGTTCCTAATTGGCTGGCTCGTCTCCGTGAACTAATTAGCGATAATTAAGGACCGTCAACTCTGATCATCTCATATTTCCGTGTTTACCTGCGCCTCCCCCCTACAGGTATGAAAAGTCGTAATTAGGGATCGTTAAGGTAAAAAAAGATTCCCAAAATAATCTTAGGGGAAATTTCTCCCTTAACTCGAGATTTGAGGTTAGGTTTGGTTTGGTTAGGTTAGGTTAGGTTAGGTTTGGTTAGGTTAGGTTAAGTTAGGTTAGGTTAGGTTAGGTTAGGTACTGAGTATATTGTGGCGCCTTGTACTGTATTGTGGCGTTAATGGAGAGTTAAACCCCTTTAATGGCGTTTCAAAGACATAGTGAAGCCACAAATCTTATCACTGTAACACGATGCCATCTCACCTGTTGATCTCGGCTCTTTAATTAAGACACAGGTAATAGTCTCACCTGTCACGTAATTCGACAGGTGGGCGGAGTGTGTCGATTGACCGTGTATTTTAGGATCTGACGGTGTATGTGTGTGTGTGTGTGTGTGTGTGTGTGTGTGTGCGGGAGGTGGTGTATCTCGAGATTGTATTGATTTTGTTGTATTTTAAGAACTATCAGAATACATAAAAGATCCTCATTCTGTATCGAAGACCTTTGTATTTTACCTGGCTGTAACGATGACGTCATGAGTTATTTTCGTCACTACTTACAAATATTATGTTAGTGACGTCAGCAGGTAGCCCAAACAGTCCGAGATCCTCACACAAGCACATGTATATTATAACACTGTCTGAGACGATACTGGTGTCGGATTTTTAGAGGATATTTTTTTTTACAGGATGATCGAAAAGTCCCTGTGCACCTGGGATAATTAAACTGCTGTTATTAGTATAGTTTTAAGGTGTTACAGGTGCACAGGGACTTTTTGATCACCCTGTAAAAAAACAAGATATAAAATACTCAGGCCTTAAAACTTTCCATTGACCTTAAAACTTTCCATTGACCTTAAAACTTTCCATTGACCCTAAAACTTTCCATTGACCTTAAACCTTTCCATTGACCTTAAACCTTTCCATTGACCTTAAGAGGTGAAATAAAATACCGTTGTTGTGAGGGCGGCACTACGACACCTTGCGGCAGGAAATCCACCAATCAGGACTCAGGTTCGAAGTTTGTCCCTCCACCAATCAGGGCTCAGGGTTGAAGTTTGTCCCTCAGAGGCCCCGACACTTACTGACCACTTCTGACCCCTAACGAACCCTGACCTTACTCTGAATTTTAAGTGTGTGTGTGTGTGTGTGGGGGTGGTAGGAGGTGTGTGTGTGTGTGTGTGTGGGGGGGTGGTAGGGAGACTAATGTGTGTGTGTGGGGGGGTGGTAGGGAGGTGTGGCTGTGTGTGTGGGGGGTGGTAGGGAAGATGTGTGTGTGTGTGTGTGTGTGTGTGTGTGTGTGCGTGTGTGTGTGTGTGTGTGTGTCTGTCTTTCTCTCTTTCCAGCCCCCTCAGCCCACCTTCACCGACTGGCCCCTGCTTTCCCACCCTCAGCGTCTAACCCCCAACCCATCCTCACAGCCACTCAGCCCACAGCCTCCTCAGCCCACCTTCAACCCACATTCAGCCCCCTCAGCCCGCCCTCAGCGTCGCAGTCCCCACTAATCTCCACAAATTGGTGTCCCCGGGGACTACTTCGGGAGGAGGCCGGCGGGGATTGCGGACAGCAGCCGTGAGACAGATTTTACCGATTTAGTGAGAGAGAGAAAGATTTTGTGAACGAAGGAAGAACTGCATCTTTTTGTGGGGTGGGGGGAGGAGGGTGGGGGGAGGGGGTGGGAGGGAGTTGGGGAGAGAAGAGGATAGGAGAAGAGGAGTTGGGGGAGAGGAAGTAATGGAGAGAAGAGATGAGGAGAGAAGTAATGGAAGGAGGAGGAGAAAGGTGGGAAGGGAAGAAGAAGGAGGAAGAAATAATCTCTAACCTAACCTAACCTATAAACAATAACTCCCAGCATATTCTCCCTCCCCTCCTTCCTCCATCCTCCCTCCCCCACTTCCCCACACAGAGTCAAGGTCAAATGTACCCTACACACACACACACACACACACACACACACACACACACACACACACACACACACACACACACACACACACACACACACACACACACACACACACACACACACACACACACACACACACACACACACACACACACACACACACACACACACACACACACACACACACACACACACACACACACACACACACACACACACACACACACACACACACACACACACACAGGTCATAGTGTCATGCCTTGGTTCAACACTATGAGACAGGTAACACATAATTAGTTAAGCAGTCAAACAGGTAAGGTTGATGTGTGAGGAATTTTTAAGTATACACCCAAGGAGGCGGGATAGTAAACAAATAAGCAGACAATACCAAACAAATAAGCAGACAGCAGACAGAATATCAAACAAATAAGCAGACAGAATACCAAACAAATAAGCAGACAGCAGACAGAATATCAAACAAATAAGCAGACAGCAGACAGAATACCAAACAAATAAGCAGACAGCAGACAGAATACCAAACAAATAAGCAGACAGCAGACAGAATACCAAACAAATAAGCAGACAGCAGACAGAATACCAAACAAATAAGCAGACAACAGACAGAATATCAAACAAATAAGCAGACAGCAGACAGAATACCAAACAAATAAGCAGACAGCAGACAGAATATCAAACAAATAAGCAGACAGCAGACAGAATACCAAACAAATAAGCAGACAGCAGACAGAATACCAAACAAATAAGCAGACAGCAGACAGAATATCAAACAAATAAGCAGACAGCAGACAGAATACCAAACAAATAAGCAGACAGCAGACAGAATACCAAACAAATAAGCAGACAGCAGACAGAATATCAAACAAATAAGCAGACAGCAGACAGAATACCAAACAAATAAGCAGACAGCAGACAGAATACCAAACAAATAAGCAGACAGCAGACAGAATATCAAACAAATAAGCAGACAGCAGACAGAATACCAAACAAATAAGCAGACAGCAGACAGAATACCAAACAAATAAGCGAGACAACAGACAGAAATGCCAAACAAATAAGCGGACAGCAGACAGAATGCCAAACAAATAAGCAGACAACAGACAGAGATACCGAAGCAAATAAGCAGACAGCAGACACAACACTAAACGAGCAAGCAGACAGCTGAGCCTCGGACGAGAGCAGGAGTGGAGGGTGAGGTGATGTGGGCGGTTACCTGCTGGGTGTGGGCGTGGTTGAGGCCATTGCCCCTGCTAGCACCTGTCTCCTGCAACAGTGTGGTGGTGCCCCCTTGTGGTGTGACCCTGTTACCCCTGCTGCCCCTGCTTCCTCTGCTACCCTATTTGCCCCTGCTGCCCCTGCTTCCCTCTGCTACCCCCTGTGCCCCCTGCCCCTGGCCCCTCCTGCTACCCCTGTTTGCCCCCTGCTACCCCCTGCTGCCCCTGTTACCTCCTGTTACCCCTGCTGCCCCTGTTGCCCCCCCTGCTGCCCCCCTGTTACCCCTGTCCCCTTACCCCCTCTTGCCCCCTGCCCCACTACCACTCTCTACAACCCCTCACCCTTCCTCCTCCTCCTCTTCCTCATCTTCTTCCTCTTCCTCTCCCTCTTCCTCCCTCTTCCTTCTCGTCCTCCTCCTCCTCTTCCTCCTCTTCCTCTCCTTCGTCCTCCTCCTCCTCATCCTCCTCTTCCTTCTCATCCTCTTCCTCTCATCCTCCTCTTCCTTCTCATCCTCTTCCTCCTCATCCTCCTCTGTCTCATCTCCTCTTCCTCCTCATCCTCCTCTTCCTTCTCATCCTCTTCCTCCTCATCCTCCTCTTCCTTCTCATCCTCTTCCTCCTCATCCTCCTCTTCCTTCTCATCCTTATTTACTTCATCATAAAATAGTATCCTCTCCCTACCCCCCAGCTCCCCACTCCGCCCCTCTCCACCCCTCTCCTTCCCCCACTCCCCTTCGGGTCCTCCCCAGGGGCTAGGTTGACCACAAGAAGTTATGGTAGTTCAGGGTACACGCCTACCACCACACTGCCACGCCCACTCCAACACTGCCACGCCCACTCCCACCACCACGCCCACTCCCACCACTACCACCCCTCCAACGTTGCCCGCCCACTCCCAGCACTGCCACGCCCTCCACCATTGCCCGCCCACTCCCACCACTGCCACGCCCTCCAACACTGCCGCCCACTCCACCACTGCACACCCCTCCAACGTTGCCACGCCCACTCCAACACTGCCACGCCCACTCCAACAGCTGCCAATTCCACCGCCATATTGCCTCGACCGCGGCTACACATATGTAAACACACAGCTGCACATGTGTCCATACACCCAAGGTTGGTACACACAGTGATGTATAGGTGGATTTTACACACACACACACACACACACACACACACACACACACACACATACACACAGGTTAGGTTAGGTTAGGTTAGGTTAGGTTAGGTTAGGGAAACGTTAGGTTAAGTATAGTTTATGTTATGTCAGGTTAGATTAGGTTAGAGATATATTAGGTTAGGTTAGGTTAAGGTTAGGTTAGAGATACATTAGGTTAGGTTAGGTTAAGGTTAGGTTAGGTTGAGATGCATTGGGGATTGGGTTAGAGGTTGGGTTGAGTTGGGTTAGAATACATTAGGTTGAGTTGGAGTTAAGGTTAAGGTTAGGTTAGAGATACATTAGGTTAGGTTAGGTTAAGGTTAGGTTAGAGATACATTAGGTTAGGTTAGGTTAGGTTAGAGATACATTAGGTTAGGTTAAGGTTAGGTTAGGTTAGGTTAGAGATACATTAGGTTAAGGTTAGGTTAGGTTAGAGATACATTAGGTTAGGTTAAGGTTAGGTTAGGTTAGGTTAGAGATACATTAGGTTAGGTTTCTGAGTCCACAAGAGAGCCTCGCCGTCAGCTCAGGCGGTGGCCGTGTTCTGCTGACACTGCCAATTTGTCTCTTAATTTGGCTGACGACAAGTGACCCTCCCCTTACCCTTCCTCCAACCCACCCCTTTCCCTTGCTGCCCCTTCTCCCTTTTCCCCTTTCCCTTTCTCCCACTCCTTTTCACCCCTTCTTTATCCCACCCCCTTTCCCCACCCTTTCCTCCCCCTTTCCCCTCCTCTATACATCGCACTCCCCTTTTCTCTTTCCCCTTTGTGTTCTTCCTCCCTCCTCCCTTTCTACCCTTTCCACCCCTCTCCCCTCTCCACCCCTTTCTTTCCCTCTCTTATTTTCCTTTGTTGATCCAGAGTATATTGTGTGTGTGTGTGTGTGTGTGTGTGTGTGTGTGTGTGTGTGTGAGAGAAAGTTGTATAAACATTATGTGGGAGTTTGCTCTTAATAGTGTATGTATGTATGTATGTATGTATGTATGTATGTATGTATGTATGTATGTAGAGTATGTATGTATGTATGTATGTGTCTTATGTATGTATGTGTATATACACTGCTTAGGTATGTCGGTATGTATACCTCCACTCCAGGTGAAGTCAATACCAATAGACACCAATAATCGGCCATTTCCTTCTCACCATTTTTCTCTCCCCATTTCCTTCTCACTATTTTTCTCTCCCCCTCTCTCTATTCTCTTCCTTTTCCCCATCCCTCACTACCCCTTTTTTCCTCCTCTTCCTCTCCCCATTTCCTATCGGTTGACAGGAAAATCGGCCGGTAAAATGCGATGCTTCGTCCGGTTAACGAAAAAAAAAAGCGCGCGCGTGTACCATGTATTTGTATTGGCGGGCAGCATGTAAACAAACAGATGACGTCATAGACAAGCAGTGGGAAAGGAGTGGCAGGCAGGGCCGTACCTTGTGTAGGAGAGAAGAAAGGAAGAAAGAAGGAAAGAAGAAGAGAGGGCAGGGATAAAGGAGAGAGAGAGAGAGAGAGAGAGAGGACAAAGACAAACACAGAGAGGGGTAAGGTAGGTAGGAGAGAGAGAGAGAGAGACAAAAAGAGAGAGAGAGAGAGAGAGATTTGCCGCCCGATCATGCTCTTACCCCCTTTTGTTTGTGTTTGTTTGTGTGTTTGTTTGTTTATGTGTTTGTGCGTTTTTGTGTTTGTTTTTTGTTTGTGTGTGTGTGTGTGTGTGTGTGTGTGTGTGGAAGGATAGAACCTTATTTTTACAGTTTAATGTTTGTTTGGACACTTGTTTGCTTGTGTTTGTTTTGTTTCGTTTTGTTTTTCTTCATCAGTCAGCTCTACTTGACTGACTTTCTACTTTCTCTACCTGTAAGTGACCTCAAGTTTGATTTTGAAAGTATATTAAGAAAGGTCACTACAGGTATACGGTTCGTTGATATAAAATACAGGTACAGTGATCCCCAGGTGTTAATTATGTGTGTGTGTATGTGTGTGTGTGTGTGTTGAGTGTGTGTGTGTAAGCCTGTATGTATGTTTATGTTCATTTGTGTGTGTGCATGTCTATGTGTGTGTGTATGTGTGTGTGTGTGTGTTGAGTGTGTGTTTATTTGAGTATGTGTGTGTAAGCCTGTATGTACGTATATATTCATTTACGTGTGTGTGTGTGTGTACATGTGTGTATGTTACAGCCGTGCATGATAGGGTACACACAAGCACATGCAAACAATAAAACTTAATTGAAGTCATAAAATGGCATTAACTTCCTTAATGAAAAGTGTAACACGACCCAAAGTCCTAATGAAGAAAGCCTCCGGTTGAACCAAGTGTTGGATACCATTATAATGTACTGTACTTGCTTACTCCCCCCCCCTCCCACCCTCCCCCACCCACCCACAAATAACAACTGCCCAGGACCCACAACAATCTATTTTTACCCTTTTGTGTTAATAAATTGTGGGTGATGTTAAGTTCGATTTTGCTATTTACGGTATATGAGATTCGGTTACGCTATTTACAGTATATGAGATTCGATTTACGCTATTTACAGTATATGATTTAGGTTACACTGCTTACAATTATGAGATTCGATTTACGCTATTTACAGTATATGATTCGATTTACGCTATTTACAGTATATGAGATTCGATTTACGCTATTTACAGTATATGAGATTCGATTTACGCTATTTACAGTATAAATTCTTCAAGACGTTAGGTTATGTTAGGTTTCTTAGTAATTACGTCTTCAGAGATTCTTCAAGACGTCAGGTTAGTCTTGGACGAAAAAAAAGACGAGAAAAGACGAAGTGGCGTTAAGTTTTAATGGTCTGTCACAGCTCACCTTACGAAGAGTCTGATGTGAGTGAGGGGGTATGGGAGAGATAGGAGTAGGGGATGGGGAGAGGAGGAGTAGGGGATGGGGGGTGGGGAGGGAGAGTAGGAGTAGGGGTGCAGGAGGGTATAGGGTGGGGGTAGAGACATCTCATATCTCCTGAGACATGAAAAAACGAGCCACTGTCTCCAGAATTGAGAGAGATAGGGCAGGAACTGAGTGGTAGGTGAGAGATAGAGCACTACAGGCCCTGAGAGATTAGAGATAACTCACATTCGTCTGAGAGATGAGAGAGAATGCTCCAGTAATCTCTCTGACGTCAACTGCTTAGGGATGGTCGGGTGGCAGAGTGTGGGTGGTGGGTGGCAGGTGTTGTGGTGGCAGGTGTGAGGTGGGTGTGTCAGGTGTGGTGGGTGTCAGGTGTGGTGGGTGGTGGGTGTGGTGGGTGGCATCAGGTGTTGTGGGTGTGGGTGGTGGGTGGCATCAGGTGTTGTGGGTGGCAGGTGTGGTGGGTGGCATCAGGTGTTGTGGGTGGCTGGAGTGTGGTGGGTGGCATCAGGTGTTGTGGGTGGCAGGTGTGGTGGGTGTCATCAGGTGTTGTGGGTGGCAGGTGTGGTGGGTGTCAGGTGTGGTGGGTGGTGGGTGTGTGGGTGGCATCAGGTGTTGTGAATTGGCAGGTGTGGTGGAGTGTCAGGTTAATGGTGGGTGGTAGGTGTAGTGGGTCACCAGGTGTGGTGGTGTCAGGTGTGAGTGGGTGGTAGGTGTAGTGCGTGGTGGGTGGCAGGTGTTGTAGGTGGTGAGTGCTCAGGTGTGGTGGGTGTCAGATGTGGTACAGGTGGCAGGTGTTGTAGGTGGCAGGTGTGGTGGGTGGCAGGTGTTGTGGGTGGCAAGTCTGTTAAGCTGCTACAATAGGCAGTGTGTGAGGATGGTGGGCGGTAGGTACTATGAATGGTGGGCGGCAAGAACCTGTCTCTGCCACAATGAGCGATGTACGTTGGTGGGCGGCATTAGGGAAAAGGAAATGGTTAACGGTGTGTATGGGCGGCAGTGGGTGGCACATGGACAGAAGGACTCCGGGTGGCCGCTATAACAGGAACTGTTTGGGCGGTAAATAATGAGGCAGACGGGAGGTGTTTGGGCGGAATATAATGAGGATGGTGGGTGGCATAGTGTTTACGTGGGTGGCAGGTAATGAGGGGTAGTGGGCGGCATAGTGTTCATGTGGGTGGCAGGTAATGAGGGGTGGTGGGGATGGAGGGTGGCTAATTATTATAATGGGCGGCGGTGTTGAAGGGCACATAAAGAGAGAAGTGGGCGGAGTGTGTGGGTGGTGGGCGGCGGGATAGTGGCCAGCAGCTCCGCCCAAACGCCCATAAATCACGAGGATAGATAAGCCTTTTATCGCTGGCCCGAGGCTCCTACCCCCCCCCCCTCTCTGTCCTGACGAAGGGCTGACCACCTCACTAACCTGACGAAGGGCTGACCACCTCACTAACCTGACGAAGGGCTGACCACCTCACTAACCTGACGAAGGGCTGACCACCTCACTAACCTGACGAAGGGCTGACCACCTCACTACAACTCCCTGACGAAGGGCTGACCACCTCACTAACTCCGACGAAGGGTTGACCAAAGGGACTGAAGGGCACTAACCTGACCTCCACCTCACTAACCTGACGAAAGGGCTGACCACCTCACTAACCTGACGAAGGGCTGACCACCTCACTAACCTGACGAAGGGCTGACCACCTCACTAACCTGACGAAGGGCTGACCACCTCACTAACCTGACGAAGGGCTGACCACCTCACTAACCTGACGAAGGGCTGACCACCTCACTAACCTGACGAAGGGCTGACCACCTCACTAACCTGACGAAGGGCTGACCACCTCACTAACCTGACGAAGGGCTGACCTGTGTGTGTGTGTAAATGCAGGATTATTTGTGTTTTTTCTTGTTTTTTATTTTATTTTCATGGTTGTACTGTAGATTCAAACATATTATTATTATTATTATTATTATTATTATTATTATTATTATTATTATTATTATTATTATTATTATTATTATTATTATTATTATTATTATTATTATTATTATTATTATTATTATTATTATTATTATTATTATTATTATATTTTATTATTATTATTATTATTATTATTATTATTATTATTATTATTATTATTATTATTATTATTGTTACAGATCACAAACAAACACATACAGA
>NW_024748076.1:272500-290000 GCF_018991925.1 Homarus americanus
GGGGAGGGGGAGGGGGAGGAGGTGGGGAAGTGGAGGGGGGAGAGGGAGGAGAAGGTGGGGAGGGAGGGGAGGGGGAGCAGAGGAGGAAGGTGGGGAGAGAGGGACAAGGAAGAGGAAGAATGAAGGCAGGAGGGTGGGAGAAAGGGGGTGGGGAGAGTGAAGTAGAGGCAGAAAGGGAGGTGTGAGGAGTGGGAGGGGAGGAAGAAAAAAAGGAAGGGGAGGGGAGTAGTGATGGGGAAGGGGGTGAGGGGAGATTCCATAAGAGCAGTGGTAATTAAATCATTCTGAAGGCCAGGTAAGATGGAGGGAGAGAGAGGGGGGGGAAGGGGGAAGGGGGAAGGGGGAAGGGAGAAACAGAGGAGGTTAATAGGTCTCCACTTCTTTCTTCTTCTTCTTCTTCCCCCTCTCCTCCCCTTCTTCATCTCTAACGAAGACAAGTAGAAGCTGAAGTAGGAGGAGGAGGAAGAAGAAGAGGAAGAGGGGAAGAAGAAGGAGATGGAAGAGGAGGAGGAGGAAGAAGAGGAGGAAGAGGAGGAGGAGGAGGAGGAAGATGTACAGAAGCCACCAAAACAGCGTGTGACAGGAGGCGAGAGTGAAGGAACAATGGCTGGCTGGTTTTGCTGTGAGACTTGTACAACACCTTCCTCTCCCTTCCTCTCCCTTCCTCTCCCTTCCTCTCCCTCAAGCAAGAAGATGAGGAGGAAGAAGAAGACTAGGAAGAGGAAGAGGAGGACTAGCGAAGTGTCTCTCACGTGTTGGGAGAAACAGAAGAGATAAACGGGAGATGATAGAACTAACGAGGAGAAACAAGTTAACTCCTGGACTATGAGAACTTGTATTGGATGTTATCGTGGCCTCCTCTTCCTCTTCCTCCTCCTCCTCTTCCTCCTCCTCTTCCTCCTCTTCCTCTTCCTCCTCCTCCTCTTCCTCCTCTTCTTCCTCTTACCCCTCCCCCTCGCTCCTTGTTGTTGTTGTTGTTATTGATGTTGTTCTTCGTCTTGTCATAATCACTACACCACCCCTTACCACACCACCACCACCACTACCACCATCACCACCACACCACCGCCACCACCACCACCGCCACCACCACCACCCCACCACCACCACCACCACCACCACCATCACCACTACTACCACCACCACCACCACCACCACCACTACTACCACCATCACCACACTACTACCACCACCACCACCACCACCACCACCACTACTACCACCACCACCACCACCACACCACCACCACTACCACCATCACCTCACTCACTACCACCACCACCACCACCACCACCACCACCACTACCACTGCCACTACTACCACCACCACCACCACCACTACCACACTATTACCACCACACCACTTACTACACCACTACCACCACCATAATAATAAGCTGTGTTGTGGTAGGTAGGTAAGATGCTTAAGTAAGGAAGCATTACATCCATTATGCTCTCAGCTTGTAGAGAGAGAGAGAGAGAGAGAGAGAGAGAGAGAGAGAGAGAGAGATTGTGTGTGTGGTGTGTGTGTGTGTGTGGTGCTTACAGCCAGGTGAGGGGACCTTACCTGGGTGTTGATGACGTAAGATGAGGGAGGAACGAGGGGAGAGAGAGAGAGAGAGAGAGAGAGAGAGAGAGAGAGAGAGAGAGAGAGAGAGAGAGAGAGGAGAGAGAGAGAGAGAGGGGAAGAAAAAGAAGTGAATATAAATGAAAAATAAAGAAGACTAAAGGGGAGGTACGTAGAAGAGAAGAGAATTAGGGAGAAAGGGAGAGAATGAGATAAAGAAGCACAATATGTAGAAGGAAGGAGGGAGGGAGCCAGGGAGAGAGGGAGGGAGGGAGAAAATCAGATGAGAGAAACAAGAGAATGAAGGAAGTAGAGAAGGAACAGAGAGAGGCAGGAGGGAACGGCAACTCATAGAAGAAGGAAGAAGAGGAGGGAAGGAAGGAGAAAGGGAGGAAGAAGAGAGAAAGGGAAGGAAGAGGGACGGAGAAAAGGAAGGAAGGATGAAGAAGGAAGAGGGAGGGAGAGAAGGAAGGGAGAGCGGAGCGTTGTGTCACTTTGTCAACAACAGTCGATATTGTCATTAGGGAGGGAAGCTACCTGGTGCTCCCTGTTACCTGCTGCTACCTGGTGCTCCCTGTTACCTGGTGCTCCCTGTTACCTGCTGCTACCTGGTGCTCCCTGTTACCTGCTGCTACCTGGTGCTCCCTGTTACCTGCTGCTACCTGGTGCCCCTGTTACCTGCTGCTACCTGGTGCTCTCCTGCTACCTGACCTGCTGCTACCTGGTGCTCCCCTGTTACCTGCTGCTACCTGGTGCCCCGACCTGCTGCTACCTGGTGCTCCCTGTTACCTGCTGCTACCTGGTGCCCCTCCATGTTACCTGCTATGGGTGGATTAGGGGGAGGGGAGTGGAGGGCCCCAGAGGAGGTAGTGGGGGCCCCAGAGGAGGTGGAGGGCCCCAGAGGAGGGAGTGAGGGCCCCAGAGGAGGTAGTGAGGCCCCAGAGGAGGTAGTGAGGGCCCCAGAGGAGGGGTGAGGGCCCCAGAGGAGGTAGTGGGGCCCGAGGAGGTAGTGAGGGCCCCAGAGAGGTGGTGAGGGGCCCCAGAGAGGTAGTGAGGGCCCCAGAGGGGGTAGTGAGGGCCCCAGAGGGAGGTAGTGAGGGCCCCCAGAGGAGGTGGGAGTGAGGGGCCCCAGAGGAGGTAGTGAGGGCCCAGAGGAGGGAGTGAGGGCCCCAGAGGAGGTGGTGAGGGGCCCAGAGGTGTAGTGAGGGCCCAGAGAGGTGGTGAGGGGCCCCAGAGGGAGGTGGTGAGGGGAGATGGGGGATGGTGGTGAGGGGTGGGAGGGGGTGGTGAGGGGGAGGGGTGGTGGGGAGGAGGGGGGTGGTGGGTGGGGGTGGTGGAGGGGCAAGATGGGGATGGTGAGGGGAGGAGGGGTGGTGAGGGAGGAGGTGGTGAGGGGAGGAGGGGTGGTGAGGGGGTGGGGGGGGGGATGGGGATGGGGGAGGAGGGGGTGGGAGGGGAGGGGGGTGGGGGAGGAGGGGTGGTGAGGGGAGGAGGGGGTGGTGAGGGAGAGGGGGTGGTGAGGGTAGGAGGATGGTGAGGTAGGAGGGGGATGGTGAGGAGACCCTAGGGAGTGGCTGAAGGTGACGAGGTTGTCAGACACCGAATGGGCCACAGCTGTTTGTCAATATTCTTCCCTGTAGTGATGGAGGACTGCCAGCACCTCCCTTGCCTCCTCCTCCTCCTCCTCCTCCTCCTCCTCCTTCCTCCTCCTCCTCCTCCTCCTCATCCTCCTCCTCTTCTTATTCCTCCTCCTCCTATTTCCACTCTGTTTCTCCTGTTTCACTCTTCCTCTTTCTCCTCCTCCTACTGTTCTTTTTGCTGCTGTTATTGTTCTTCAGTTGCTGTTCTCTTTACTACTGTTCTTCCTGGTGGTTCCATCTCCTCATATTCCCGATATACTCCCCTACTTTACCCATTTCCTCCCCTATTTCACCCCATTTTCTCCCAATTTCCCATATTATCCCGTGTCCTCCTTATTACTTTCCATTTCTGCATGTCTTTCCTATTTCCTTTCCTACTTCCCATTTCCTTCCCTACTCTCATTTCCTTCCTCTACTTTCCCATTTCCTTCCCTACTTCCCCATTTCTTCCTTACTTTCCATTTCCTCCCTACTTTCCCATTTCCTTCCCTATACCCCTATTTCCCTGCCTTCTTATTTTCTCCTCTTTACCCAATTTTCCTTATTTCTCCGCAATTTCATTTCCTCCCTACTCCTTTCCTTTCCCATTTCCTTCCCTACTTTCCCCATTTCCTTTCTTTTTCTTTCTCTTCATTTCTTCCCTTACTTTCTTCCTTCTCTTTCCCTTTCTTCTCTATTTCCCATTTCCTTTCCCTACTTTCCATTTCCCTTTTCATTTCTTCCTATCCATTTTCTCTTTCCTATTCTTCCCTTTCATTTCATTTCCTTCCCTACTTTCCCCATTTCCTGGCCCACACACATAATATAAGTAGGACCTGCCCTGGCCACTCTCCTCTCCCTAGTGCCAGGACTAAGCTGGCACTGGCTGACAGATGGCACTGTTCCCACCTCCTGACGGCCCACACCAGGAGGAAGAGAGAGAGAGGAAGAAGAAAGACAGGAAGAAGAGAGAGAGGAAGAAAGAGAGGGAGAAGAAAGAGAGGAAGAAGAGAGAGAGGATTTTTTTGACACTGTTAGGGGAGACTCCATGTGTTGTGCGATTTAGGGAGAATGGGAGAGAGGTGGGGAGAAAGGAAAGTGGTGGGGGAGAAAGGGAAAGGGTGGGGGAGAAAGGAAAGCAGGGGGAGGTGGGGAGATAGGTGGGTGGAGAGGGAAAGTGGTGGGGAGAAAGGGAGAGGTGGGGAGAAAGGGAGAGAGGTGGGGAGAAAGGGACAGTGGTGGGGAGAAAGGGAAAGGGTGGGGGAGAAAGGAGATAGGTGGGTGAGAGAGGGAAAGTGGTGGGGAGAAAGGGAGAGAGGTGGGGGACAAAGGAGAGAGGTGGGGGAAAGGAAAGTGGTGGGGAGAAAGGGAGAGAGGGTGGGGAGAAAGGGAGATAGGTGGTGAGAGAGGGAAATTGGTGGGGAGAAAAGGAGGGGTGGGGAGAAAGGGAGAGGGGTGGGGAGAAAGGGAGAGGGGTGGGGAGAAAGGAGAGAGGTGGGGAGAAAGGAGAGAGGGGGTGGGGAGAAGGAGATAGGTGGGAAGAAAAGGGAGAGGTGGGGAGCGAAAGGGTGGAGAAAGGAGAGGGGTGGGGGAGAAATATCACGACTACCACCACTCATCCATCATTATGAGAAGTGGTTGACATAATCTGCTTGTTCCTGGCTACCCTCCTCCTCCTCCCCTCCTCCTCCCCTTCTTTATCTCCCTTCCTCCTTTTCTTCTCTCCCTCAGCCTCCCTTCTCCCTCCCTCTCTCAATCCATCTCATCTTCCCACTCACCTCCTCTCCCTTCCTCTCATCTTTCCCACTCACCACTTCAACTCTCCCTGCCCTCCCCCCTTCCTCCTCTCCACCAATCAGCACCTTGCCTCAGCCGTCAGCCAATCAGACGTAACAAGAAACATTCACCATCCCAGGCCTCTGATTCTAGAAGGATCTTACGAGAAAAAAAAATTCTCGTAAGTCAAATAAAAAAATCACGGAAATTAAGGTCCAAGATGGCGGCTTTAGTACACTGAGACCTGACCTTAAATAGATACGTTCTCTTAGTCATAATTCCCTTAAGGTAATTTATTTTCTCGTAAATGATAATCTGAATGTATCTAACTAGCTGACTTGACTCACAATACCTATATAACATCCAATATGGCGGCATTATCACCCTGAGACTCGACTTTAACTACATACGACTATTTTAGCATCGTGACAAAAAAATACCTTACGATTTTTTTTCTGGATATTAAAAAAAAAATCATAACTTTAATATTTTACCCAAATTAGGTCACAAAATAATTAGTTAAGGTAAAGTCTCATTGTTATTTTGACGCCATCTTGGATTTTTTGGGGGGAGGAGGGAGGTGGGGGGGGAGGTGGGGTTAAGTGAAGTAATTAAATGAGTTGAGACATAATCACTTAAGAGATAATTATACCTTACGATCATTTGACTGTAATTAGTTGAAAGGTAGAGGTCTTAGTGTGAGGCGTGGTGGATAGTTGGGTAGTGGAGTGGATAACGGAGTGGGTAACGGAGTGGATAGTTGGGTAGTGGTGTGGATAACGGAGTGGATAGTTGGATAGTGGAGTGGATAACGGAGTGGGTAACGGAGTGGATAGTTGGGTAGTGGTGTGGATAACGGAGTGGATAGTGGCGTGGATAACGGAGTGGATAGTTGGATAGTGGAGTGGATAACGGAGTGGATAACGGAGTAGATAACGGAGTGGAAAACGAAATAGATAGTGGAGTAGATAACGGAGTGGATAACGGAGTGGATAACGGAGTGGATAGATGCACCTGACTGGACAGGTGTGCGAGTGAGTGAAAGTTAACCTCGCTCACGCTGCCACTAACTGGTCCACTGTTGACTGTTTGACCGGTAATGTGGTGGACTGGTTGTGTGGTTGACTGGTAGACTAGTTGTGTGGTTGACTGTTTAACCGGTAACGTGGTAGACTGGTTGTGTGGTTGACTGGTTGTTTGGTTGGCTAGTAGACTGGTTGGGGGATTAGTAGACAAATGGTTTGGTTGACTGGTAGACTGATTGTGTGGTTGACTGGTAGATAGGTTCTTTGGTTGACTGGTAAACTGGTTGGTTGGAAGACTGGTTGGCTGGGTTAAGACTGGCTTGCGTTTGACAGTGAGTTGGAAGGATTCAACCAAAGTCTGGGTGAGTGGTTTGAGGATTTACTAATTCATCACTTATCGACCCATTGACCCCCCACCTCTTAAAAATCCTAACGACCCCCCCCCAAAATACCCTTAACGACTTCAAAATACCCCTAACGACCTCACCTAAAAATACCTCCTAACGACCCTCCCCCCAAAAATACTCTTTTAACGACTCTAAAATACTCTAACGACCTCACCCCCAAAAAATACCTCCTAACGACCCCTACCCCCTTTAAAATTTCATTCTACCAGACCTGATTTGGACCCAGAGTCCGTCAGGTGCGCGTAGTGACCTTCTTGACCCTGGAAATAACTAGTGAGTGAGAGGAGGCATATTTTCTTACCTTATCGAGGTCAGGTAAGGGTTGGCGCCATCGTGCCATTCTTTCAGGTCATCTAGGTGGTGTGGGTTGACTGTGGTTGGTGGTGTGGTTGTTGATGGGTAGGTGGTGTGGCTGCTTGGTGGGTGTTGGTTTATATGTACGTGTGTTACTAATGACACACACACACACACACACACACACACACACACACACACACACACACACACACACACACACACACACACGGTATCCTTCATCCACATATACCCTAATTACCTACTAATTGGGGGCCTGCCTACCATCCTTGTTGTGCTAATGAAGGTAATGTGATTAGCTGTGTTTTATATAATGTGTGTGTGGCCAGCCTGTTGAGGAGAGCCATATAGGTCTAGTCTCAGTGGCTCTGTGTGGCCAGCCTGTTGAGGAGAGCCATATAGGTCTAGTCTCAGTGGCTCTTAAGGTAATGTGGCCAGCCTGTTGAGGAGAGCCATATAGGTCTAGTCTCAGTGGCTCTGTGTGGCCAGCCTGTTGAGGAGAGCCATAGTCTAGTCTCAGTGGCTCTAAGGTAATGTGTGTACAGCCTGTTGAGAAGAGCCATAGGTCTAGTCTCAGTGGCTCTGTGTGTGAAGCCTGTTGAGAAGAGCCATATAGGTCTAGTTCTGTGGCTCTTAAGGTAATGTGTGGCTGATCGTTGAGAAGAGCCATATAGGT
This sequence comes from Homarus americanus, assembly GCF_018991925.1. NCBI lineage: Eukaryota > Metazoa > Arthropoda > Malacostraca > Decapoda > Nephropidae > Homarus > Homarus americanus. The sequence goes on from NW_024748076.1 coordinate 279,886, forward strand.
CTAGTCTCAGTGGCTCTGTGTGCAGCCTGTTGAGGAGAGCCATAGGTCTGTCTCAGTGGCTTAGGTATGTGAGCCTGTTGAGAAGAGCCATATAGGTCTAGTCTCAGTGGCTCTGTGTGCAGCCTGTTGAGGAGAGCCATATAGGTCTAGTCTCAGTGGCTCTTAAGGTAATGTGTCGAGCCTGTTGAGAAGAGCCATAGGTCTAGTCTCAGTGGCTCTTAAGGTAATGTGGACAGCCTTGTTGAGAAGAGCCATATAGGTCTAGTCTCAGTGGCTCTGGTAATGTGCAGCCTGTTGGAGAAGAGCCATAGGTCTAGTCCAGTGGCTCTGTGTGCAGCCTGTTGGAGGAGAGCCATATAGGTCTAGTCTCAGTGGCTCTGTGTGTCGTAATAGCTGTTGAGAAGAGCCATAGGTCAGTCTCGTTTTAGGTAGCCTGTTGAGAAGAGCCATAGGTCTAGTCTCAGTGGCTCTAGGTGTGTACAGCCTGTTGAGAAGAGCCATAGGGTCTAGTCTCAGTGGCTCTGTGGCCAGCCTGTTGAGGAGAGCCATATAGGGTCTAGGTCTCAGTGGCTCTGTGTGGCCAGCCTGTTGAGGAGAGCCACAGGTCCAGTCTCAGGCTCTGTGTGGCCAGCCTGTTGAGAAGAGCCATATAGGTCTAGTCTCAGTGGCTCTGTGCAGCCTGTTGAGAAGAGCCATAGGTCTAGTCTCAGTGGCTCTGTGGCCAGCCTGTTGAGGAGAGCCTAAGGTTCAGTCTCAGTGGCTCTGGGTGGCCAGCCTGTTGAGGAGAGCCATAGGTCTAGTCTCTGTGCCTTAAGGTCAAATTTTTCACATAAGTTTTTTCACTTAAGTAATTATTAGTTGGATTTCAAAGGTTCCAAAGGTAAATTATTGTCGTAATTTCTAGATTTTTGTTGTGAAGTTTGTGAGTTGTGAGGTTTTAGGTTGTGAGGTTATGAGGTATGATGGTGAGGTGTGAGGTTATGAGGTGTGATATGAGGTGTGAGGTTATGAGGTGTGAGGTTAAGGAGGTGTGAGGTTATGAGGTGTGAGGGACCTTTTTTCCCAGTAGGACGTAAGGCATCTAGTGACCACCCTGTCTTGTTCATCCTGGTATTTGAAACCAATACCCGGAGGTGTTTTGAGAGGTGGGGGTAAGGGGGATGTACACATACAAATACACATACATACAGAGATACACACATACAGTTATACACACACACACACACACTCTCTCTCTCTCTCTCTCTCTCTCAGTAACACAAATTTTAACACCTGTCTCTCCTCTCCGACAGGTAAGACCCCAGCAGGTGTCCTCAAGTGTGTACTGCCGCGTCAGGTGCAGGTGCTGACGTCACTCTGTGGGGGATTGACTCGACTGTGATACAACGTTATACAGGGTTCGAACCTCACCAACGCCTCTGGTTCGAACCCTTTGTACCCACGACACTGTACTCGATCATGTTCACTTCCCCAATTGTAAAGTCAGGTGGTCATTCTCAGCTAGGTGGATCGAACCAGCGGCCGTAAGGATAGGAAGTGAGTTGTATCCACAGCCGTTACATCTCTTAATATATCCAGCCTCAGTATATCCAGCCCCTGGTATATCCAGCCTCAGTATATCCAGCCCTCAGTATATCCAGCCCCTCATATATCCAGCCCTCGGTATATCCAGCCTCAGTATATCCAGCCCTGCATATCCAGCCTGCATATCCAAGCCCCCAGTATATCCAGCCCCAGTATATCCAGCCCTCAGTATATCCAGCCCCAGCATATCCAGCCCTCGGTATATCCAGCCCTCAGTATATCCAGCCCTCGGTATATCCAGCCCTCAGCATATCCAGCCCTCAGTATATCCAGCCTCAGTATATCCAGCCCCCATATATCCAGCCCTCAGTATATCCAGCCCTCAGTATATCCAGCCCCTGCATATCCAAGCCCCCAGTATATCCAGCCTCAGTATATCCAGCCCTCAGCATCCAGCCCTCAGATCCAGCCCCTAGTATATCCAGCCCTCAGTATATCCAGCCCTCGGCATATCCAGCCTCAGTATATCCAGCCCTCAGTATATCCAGCCCTCAGTATATCCAGCCCTCAGTATATCCAGCCCTCAGTATCCAGCCCTCGTATATCCAGCCCTCAGTATATCCAGCCCTCGGTATATCCAGCCCTCAGTATATCCAGCCCTCAGTATATCCAGCCCTCAGTATATCCAGCCTCAGCATATCCAGCCCCTGCAATCCAGCCCTCAGTATATCCAGCCCTCAGTATATCCAGCCTCAGTATATCCAGCCTCAGTATATCCAGCCTCCTCAGGTATATCCAGCCCTAGTATATCCAGCCCCTCAGTATATCCAGCCCTCAGTATATCCATAGCCGCCTCAGTATATCCAGCCTCAGTATATCCAGCCCCTCAGTATATCCAGCCCTCAGTATATCCAGCCCTCAGTATATCCAGCCTCAGTATATCCAGCCCTCAGTATATCCAGCCCTCAGTATATCCAGCCCTCAGTATCAGCCTTGTATCCCAGCCTCGTATATCCAGCCCTCAGTATATCCAGCCCTCAGTATATCCAGCCCTCGGTATATCCAGCCTCTCAGTATATCCAGCCTCGGTATATCCAGCCCTCAGTAAGCCCTCAGTATATCCAGCCCTCAGTATATCCAGCCCTCAGTATATCCAGCCCTCAGTATATCCAGCCCTCGGTATATCCAGCCCTCATATCCAGCCCCTAGCCCCTCATATCCAGCCCCAGTATATCCAGCCCTCAGTATATCCTCAGCATATCCAGCCCTCAGTATATCCAGCCCTCAGTATATCCAGCCTCCCAGTATATCCAGCCCTCAGTATATCCAGCCCTCAGTATATCCAGCCCTCAGTATATCCAGCCCTCAGTATATCCAGCCCCTGCATGTCAGCCCTGTGGCATATCCAGCCCGTCAGTTCCGCCTCGTATACAGCCTCAGTATATTCCAGCCCTCGTGATCCCAGCCCCAGGTCCAGCCATATCCAGCCTCAGTATCCAGCCCTCAGTATATCCAGCCCTCAGTATATCCAGCCCTCAGTATATCCAGCCCTCAGTATCCAGCCTCAGTATATCCAGCCCTCAGTATATCCAGCCTCAGTATATCCAAGCCCTCAGTATATCCAGCCCTCAGTATATCCATAGCCCTCAAGTATATCCAGCCTCAGTATATCCAGATCTCCCTCAGCTCTCTCACCTTGCTCTCGCCACATTCCTCTCTCTTCCTCCTCCTTCCTCCCTTCCCTCTCCCTTCCCTTCCTTCCTCCCCTCCTTCTCCTCCTCTCAACTCCCAAAACCTTCCATGACCCCCTTCCATCCCCTTAATCCCTTGCCTTCACCCCTTAACCTCATCCCTTCCTCACCCTTCTTCTCCCTCCTCCCTTCCCCCACCCTAACTACTCTCATCCTCCTTCCCACTCTCTTCCCCTTCCAACTCTCTCTTCCCTAACTGTTTCTCCCTCCCACTCCTCTACCCTCCTTCTCCCTCTCTTCTCTTCCTCCCCCTTCTTCCTCGTCCGACTAACCCAATTTAGCGGGCAATCTTGCTGGCAGGTGTATAGTAATTCTGGCGTTTTCCTGACGCCTGCTAGTACACCTGTTCCATGCGCGGATTTGCCTCCATTATCTAGAGACATTTAGCAGCAGGGCAGGCAATAAGTAAAAAAAGCAGGGAAGCAGACACTAAACAAGGCAATAAGAGAAAACAGGGGAAGGGGTGCAGAAGATGACTAGCAGGCAGCAAGCAGGCAATAAGTAGGAAACATGTGAAAAGCAGGCGGAAGACACAAGAGCAAGGAAGTAGAGATAAGTAGGTAAAACACGTAGGGTAAAACATGCAAAGCAGGCGGAAGCGAGCAGAAATAGCAGAACAAGGCATGTAGTAAACCAACAGATGAAGCAGGAGCAAGCAGGAACAAGCAGGAACAGGCAGGAACAGGCATACTTTAGATCTGTAGATAGATAGATGGATAAATAGATAGATAGATAGATTCTGTGTATTTATTTTACGAATTACTTATGAGAAAGATCGTAATAATGGCTTACTTAAATGACCTTGTTTACTGTGTTACTAACTCTCTCTCTCTCTCTCTTCAACCATCCTTCACTGTCTCCCTTTCCCCCTCCCTTTCCCTCTCCCTTTCTCCTCTCCTTCTCCCTTCTCTCTCTCCCGTCTTCTTCACTCACTCCACCACCGGTGTCGCCTATGATGTTTTTTTAAAGGATTCTTCAAGACGATTTCCAGATGATTGCCCAGTTCTTCCCCCACTCTCCCTCTTTTTTCCTCTCACCTTCTTCCTCTCCCTTCATCCTTCCTCCCTACCCCCTCCCACTCTTCCCTCCCCTCTTCCTCTCCTTCACCTTCTGCTCCCCCCTCCTTCCGTCCTCTCCCCTCTTCCTCCCTCTTCCTCACCTTCCTCTTCCTTCTCCTCCTCCTTTCCCCCTGCCTCAACTTGATGACTATTGATGGTCCGTGGGCGGGGTGGTGGAGGGTGGAGGATGAGCGGAGGCGGGGCAGAGGCCACTCGGGGGTGACCGTGTTGAGGGCGGTGGAGAAGCCACTCTCCGGACCGCCTCGCAATTTGTAGACTGGATCTCAATTTTTATTGAGGAGATTGGATGAGCGGATCAGGGAAGTTTGGGGGGGAGGAGGTGTGGGAGGGAGGAAGGTGGGGAGAGGAAGGAGGTGGGGTAGAGATGGGGTGGGAGGGGAGGAAGGTGGGGGAGAGGAAGGAGGTGGAGATGGGGGTGGGAGGGAGGAAGGTGGGAGAGGAAGGAAGAAAGGAAGGAGGAGTGGGGTAGAGATGGGGTGGGGAGGGGAGGAAGAGTGGATAGAAATGGGGTGGGAGAGGAACAAAGGGATGAATTGGTGGTGGGGGAGGATAAAAGAGGAACTAGGCGAGGGGAGGAAAAGGAAGAGGAGGAGATGAGTAGGAGGGGAGGGTGAACTGGGGAGGAAGAGGGAGAGGAAATTTGGAGGAGGAGGAAATATGAATAGAAATTAATTGAATTATATTATATTATTATTATTTATTATTATTATATATGGTTGTTGTTGTTGTTGTTATGAAAAGGTGAACGAAATTCAGATTCTTGCCAAAGTAAACAAAAATAACGTATTTTTTTGTTAGATTCTAATTTGTATATGTGTGTGTGTGTGTGTGTGTGTGTCTGCCTGTCTGTCTGTTTATCTGTTTGTCTGTCTGGGATGCACAGCCATCTGGGATAGTCTACAAACCATTGGGATAGTCACACAACCATCTGGGATAATCTACCACCATCTGGGATAGTCCCACCATCTGATAGTCTACCACCATCTGGGATAGTCACACATGGATAGTCACCACCATCTGGTTATCGTCAACATCTGGGATAGTCCACAACCATCTGGGATAGTCTACCAATCTGGGATAGTCCACAACCATCTGGGATAGTCTACCACCATCTGGGATAGTCCACAACCATCTGGGATAGTCTACCACCATCTGGGATAGTCACACAACCATCTGCAGCGTTGCCCATAAAACCAACTCGACCAATCGACCAAGAAATACGATATTCTGTGACCTGCTGTCTATTCCTTGGAGGAGGGGGCTAGGGAGAAGGGGGAGGGGAGAGGGCTAGGAGAGGGAGGGGGGAGGGGCAGGAGAGAGGGAGGGGCTAGGAGGGGCTAGGGAGAAGAGGGGAGGGGCTAGGAGGAGGGGCTAGTGAGGAAGAGGGAGGGGGCTAGGGGGCGGGAGGGGGGGGGGGGGGCGGGAGGGGCAGGAGGGGGGAGGGAGGGGGGGGCTAGGGGGGGGGGGGGGGCTAGGAGAGGGGGGAGGGAGGGTGGGGAGGGGGGCTGGAGGGGAGGGAGAGAGGAGGAGGAGGGGGTAGGGAGAAGAGGGGTGGAGAAGGGGGGGCAGGGAGAAGGAGGGAGGCTAGAGAAGAGGGGAGGGGCTAGAGAGGGGCTAGGGAGAAGAGGGGAGGGGCTAGGAGGAGGGGCTAGAGGGGAGGCTAGGAGGAGGGGCTAGTGAGAAGAGGGAGGGGCTAGAGAAGAGGGGGGCTAGGAGGAGGGCTAGGAGAAGAGGGAGGGGCTAGGATGAGGGGCCAGTGAGAAGAGGGTGGGGCTAGGGAGGAGGAGGCTAGGGAGAAGAGGGGCTAGAAGGAGGGGGTAGAGAAGAAGAGGGAGGGGCTAGGTGAAGAGGACTAGAGAAAGAGAGGGAAGAAGGTTAAGAGATAGGGGGCTACCCTTCTCCTCTTCTTTACCCTTCCTCCTCTTTTTACCCTTCCTCCCTCCTCCTCCTCTACCCTTCCTCCTCCTCCTCCTCCTCCTCCTCCTCCTCCTCCTCCTCCTCCTCCTCCTCCTCCTCCTCCTCCTCCTCCTCCCTCCTCCATATGTCAGTCACAAATCGTCGTAAATGTAATATCGACAAGAACTTTATCCAATAATAAACACTGATGTTGACTCTCTTCCTCCTTTCTTTTTCAGCTTTCTTCCTCCCTCCTCCTCCTCCTCCTCCTCCTCCTCCTCCTCCTTTCTTCCTCATCTACCCTTCTTCTTTCTTCCTCCTCTTTCCTTCTCCACTTTTCCTTCCACACACACACACACACACACACACACACACCCTCCTATATTAAAGCCTATATTAAATAACCCATCCAGTGAGTGATTTACAGGTATGACCGTGATTGATGGTGATTTATTACCTGTGGGGGCTTTTATTGTGGTGTTGTGAGGGTGTGATGGTGGTGGTGGTAGGTGGTGTGATGATGGTGGTGGTGGTGGTGATGATGGGTGGTGATGATGGGATGGTGGGGTGATGGTGGTGGTGATGTGGTGGTGATGATGGTGATGGTGGTGATGGTGGTGGTGTGGTGATGGTGGTGGTGTGTGGTGTGGTGATGGTGGTGGTGGTGGTGATGGTGATGATGATGGTGGTGGTGGTGGTGATGATGGTGGTGTAGGTGGTGGTGATGATGATGTGGGTGGTGATGGTGGTGGTGGTGGTGGTGGTGGTGTGATGATGATGGTGATGATAATTGTGGTGAACATTTTGAAAGGTGTATTAATAATAATGATAATAATAATAATAATAATAAAATAATATAATAATTATCGTGGTATTACAGTGTCAGCGACTGGTTTTAGGATGACTCTCTCTCTCTCTCTCTCTCTCTCTCTCTCTCTCTCTCTCTCTCTCTCTCTCTCTTCTCTCTCTCTCTCTCTCTCTTCTCTCTCTCACCTGTCTCTTATCGGTAATTGAACTTAAGGTAAACACAGAAGCAGAAAATTACCTGTTGACTATTTTTGGTCAGAAGTTAGAGTGTGGAGTTAATCTCAGTCGTCCGGATTATCTGAGGTTAAGTTAGGTTTCCGGAGGTTAGGTTAGGTTAAGTTAGGTTAAGTTATGTTTCCTAAGGTTAGGTTAGTTAAGTTAAGTTAAGTTAGGTTTCCAGAAGTTAGGTTAAGTTATGTTTCCAGAGGTTGGGGTTAGGTTAGGTTAGGTTAAAGTTCTCAGAAGTTGGTAATGTTAATTTTCCTCGTGAGATGTATGAAGTTAATGGTACCTTAACTCGGTATGTTTATTTAACACCAGTTAGGAGGTATTAACACTGAGAGCCTACCATGACTAGATGCCACCTGAGCAGACAACAAACACCACAGCAGACACCTCAAGAGACATCTCAGTACACAGCAGACAACAGACACCACAGTAAACAACAAACACATATTCAGCAGACACCACAGTAAACAACAGACACCGCCTCAGCAGACAATAGGGCGTGTAGAACCACATGATCCAAGACATAGCAGACAATGGCGGGTCAAGATTGTCTTACTCGAGGAGGAGGGAGAGAAGGAGAAAGACAAGGAGGAAGAGAAGGAGGAAAGGAGATAGAGATAGCGGAGGAGAAGGGAAGGTTGAAGAGGGTGAGATAGGAAGGATATGAGGAAGAGGAGGAGGAAGAGGGAGTAAGAGATAGGAGAAGGAGGGAGAAAGGGAGGTTGAAGAGGGTGAGATAGGAAGGGTATGAGGAAGAGGGAGGAGGAAGAGGGAGTAAGAGATAGGAGAAGGAGGGAGAAGGGGGAGGTTGAAGAGGGTGAGATAGGAAGGGTAAGGAGGAAGAGGAGGAGGAAGAGGGAGTAAGAGATAGGAGAAGGAGGGAGAAGGAGGTTGAAGAGGGTGAGATAGGAAGGGTATGAGGAAGAGGAGGGAGGAAGAGGGGAGTAAGAGATAGGAGAAGGAGGGAGAAAGGGAGGTTGAAGAGGGTGAGATAGGAAGGGTATGAGGAAGAGGAGGAGGAAGAGGAGTAAGAGATAGGGAGAAGAGGAGAAGGAGGTTGAAGAGGGTGAGATAGGAAGGAATGAGGAAGAGGAGGAGGAAGAGGGAGTAAGAGATAGGAGAAGGAGGAGAAGGGGAGGTTGAAGAGGGTGAGATAGGAAGGGTGGGAAGAGGAGGAGGAAGAGGGAGTAAGAGATAGGAGAAGGAGGAGAAGGGAGGTTGAAGAGGGTGAGATAGGATGAGAAGAGGGAGAGGAGAAGGAGGTGGATAGGAAATAAGAGACAGAAGGAGGATGAAGGAGTTAGTGAGGAAGTTGTGTGTTGATGGAGGAGGAAGAGGGAAAGGAGGAGGAGGAGGAGGTAGTATGAGGAGGAAGAGGAAGAAGTTAGTGAGGAAGTTGTGTGTTGAGGGAGGAGGAGGAAGAGGAGGAAGGCGTGAGTGGTCACATCTGCATCACAATATTCAAGGAACGCCACCACCAGTGACCACCCCTACGACGGTTCGCCTGGTGGTGGTGGTGGTGGTAGAGGAGGGGAGGAGGTGATGATGGTGGTCGTGGAAGGGGGGGTGGTGGTGTACGAGGAGGTTAGAAGCTGATAAATTCGTTAAAAACTGTTATATTCGTTAAAAGACGTTATATTCGTTAAAAGACGTTATATTCGTTAAAAAAACCTATTCGTTAAAAGGCGTTATATTCGTTAAAAGTAGTTTTATTCGTTAAAAGTCGTTATATTCGATAAAAGTATTTTTATTCGTTATACACTGTTAAATTCTTTATACTGTATGATATAGCTCGTACGGAAAGCATTAACACGGCACATTAATACAGATTCAACGATGGGGGTATATAACAGACAGATAGACACAGACAGAAACAGACAGACAGACAGACACACAGAGAGACAGACACAGTTCCCAGGCGCCGACTAGATCTTTTCCGTAACCGTATGCAAATTATCCTTGAAAGTTGAGTGCCAGTGTATAAGACGGTGAGAGCTTTGAGTGCCAGGCTGTACCGTGTATGGCACCATGAGGGTCGCCAGGCTGTACCGTGTATGGCACCATGAGGGTCGCCAGGCTGTACCGTGTATGGCACCATGAGGTCGCCAGGCTGTACCGTGTATGGCACCATGAGGGTCGCCAGGCTGTACCGTGTATGGCACCATGAGGGTCGCCAGGCTGTACCGTGTATGGCACCATGAGGGTCGCCAGGCTGTACCGTGTATGGCACCATGAGGGTCGCCAGGCTGTACCGTATGGCACCATGAGGGTCGCCAGGCTGTACCGTGTATGGCACCACCACAACTTACTCTAACCACAGCTTTAACCACCACAACTTACTCTAACCACAGCTTTAACCACCACAACTTACTCTAACCACAGCTTTAACCACCACAACTTTGAGGACTGAGAGCCATGGCGGGGTCCAGTTTCCACGCTTGGGTGAAATTTGTGGTGTGTCGTAATACTTGGCCGGATTGACGTTTTGTTGGCACACTATACCTCCCCAGTCTGGCTCACCGCCCACCCGCCCTCACGCCCACCCACCCTCACGCCTACCCGCCCAGACGCCCATTCGACTTCACGCCCACCCACCCCCACGCCCTCAAACTGAGCCCTTTGGACCGCCTGCTTCCATCCTTTACCCACATGCCCATACCCTACACCCACGCCGACACCCTACCACTCACACGCCCGCACCCTCCACCCGCACGCCCACAACCTCCACCCGCCATACATTAAAGTTTTACCCCAAACTAATGTAGTAAACTGCTGTACCAGCGCTCTCTCTCTCTCTCTCTCTCTCTCTCTCTCTCTCTCTCTCTCCACT
>NW_024748076.1:295000-308782 GCF_018991925.1 Homarus americanus
TACGCTTTCCACGCCAAACAAAAGACTCTTCAAAGCCATATACGCCCGCTACTTAGGTTCCTACCCCCACCCACGCCCACAACTAGCCAGCCCCAAACAGGACTCCTCAAAGCTATCTACGCCCATTACTTACGCTTCTACGCCCATCCACGCCCACGAAGAGCTTTCCCACGTCCTACCACCACCAGCTAGTGAGTCCAGATTCCGATTTGCCGTGGGGGCGTGAGAGGAGGAGGAGTGGGAGGAGGCGGAGGAAGAGGAGTAGAAGGAGGAGGAGTAGAAGAAGGCGGAGGAAGAGGAAGGGAGGAGGAGTAGAAGGCAGATTAGGAGGAGGAGGAGGAAGAGGAATTGAAGGAGACGGAGGAAGAGGGGAGTAGAAAGAGGCGAAGGAAGAGGAAGAGAGGAGGGAGGGAGGTGCGGGTTATGAACTTGTGTAAATGATAAACCGAACATAAATTGAACGCCGCTTACAATTCCGGTGTGGGCGTTGGGGCGTATGCGGGCGTGGTGGAGAGCGAGCGGGCGAGTGTGTGCGTGTGGGTGTGTGAAGGGGATGAAGTCGTGTTATGCAGGAAGTATATTTTATGGTTGATTATAGAACGTGTTATAAAGTAGGGAATTTTTACACACGGTAGCCAAGAGAAAGAACGGGGAAGGAACATTTGTATTCGTGGTCCTCCGAGGAGAATTGTCCGGATGCTTAAGTTGTGACTTGTGTGTGTTGTGTGTGTGTTGTTGTTGTGGATACATCTGGCGGAACTTACGTCACTCGTTTGCCAGTTCCTTAAGCTCTGGTAAGGGAAGGGGTGGGGGTGGAATAAGGGGTTATGGGGGAGGGGTAAGGGAGGGTTGTGGCCCCGCCCTCCATCTGCCGGTTCACTAAGGCCCCGGCAAGACGGTGGTTGGCAGGATAATGCAATAAAGCGACAGAAGGGGTTTGGGGCAATAAAGTGCTATGAGGTAGGTCGGGTTGGGTGGCGGAGGCCGGGGACGTGACCACGCATACGGAGATGTGTTTACTGTTCACCCCTCCCCTCCCCTCCTGCTGCCTCACACCCCCTCTCACCAACCCTCCTCCCGTCACATTGTGTTTGTTCTCTCTCTCTCTCCTCTCTCTCTCCGTTTTTTTTTACTTGTCTGTGAGTTCTGTGTTATCTCTATCACTTATGTTAATCCCCGAATTAACATAATCCTCTCTGAGTTAACACATATCTTAACCCCTGGTGGATGTTAATTGCCTCTTAGTTAAATTAACATTGATGTATGTCTTAACCCCAGTAATTATGTCTCAGTTAACATAGTCTAAGTTAACATTGGAGTTGGGTTAACTTAGGTTGTCACTTTATCTCTGGCTATGTTAACTTGTCTCCAGTGTTATATAACTTGTCTTTAACAGAGGGCGTAACTCAGTCTGGGGTTAATGTTGTCATTTAATTAACCTGTCGCTTTGTTTTGACCTGAGGGTATTGTCATCACCCTGTGTGTGTGTGTGTGTGTGTGTGTGTGTGTGTGTGTGTGTGTGTGTGTGTGTGTGTGTGTGTGTGTCGGGTGGGGAGGTGTTGGGGCAGTAGGAGGTGGTGGGGGGAGGTGTTGGGGGACAGTAGGGAGGTAGTGGGGAGGTGTTGGGGAGACAGTAGGGAGGTAGTGGGGAGGTGTTGGGGAGAGAGTGGGAGGCCTCACGTCCCTCACATAAGAACATCATATTAAGGACGTGATGAGGTTACTGCAGTGTGTTGAGGCACCCAAGTGGGGAGCATTTGGGGAGGAGGAGGGGCTGGTGACGTGTTGGGAGGGTGGGGAGGTGTTTGGGCGATGGGGAGTGGCTGGGGAGGTGGGATTGGCCAGGGAGGTGTTAGGACGATGGGAGTGGCTGGGAGGTGGGGATTGGCTGGAGGTGTTAGGATGATGGGGAGTGACTGGGGAGGTGGGGATTGGCCGGGGAGGTGTTAGGATGATGGGGAGTGACTGGGGAGGTGTTTGGGGGATGGGAAGGTTTTGAGGAATGATTAGGGAGGGATTGGAAGCTAATCTCTTACACATCCAATCACGATTAGCTCAATAACACGAGAGATTGTGAACTAATGGTGATAATTAAAATAATAACAATAATTTATACCTTCTCTTTAAATTGACTATTAACTAAGGGATTGGTAACTAATGTTTTATAATTCCAATCACGATTAGATATTTATGGAGTCTGTCAATATTGGTGTTTGTATTTAATTAACCTGTAAATGATTGATGTTGATTATTTAACCCCTTGAGTATGATGATTTAACCCCTTGAGTATGATGATTTAACCCCTTGAGTATGATGATTTAACCTGAGTATGATGATTTAACTTGAGTATGATGATTTAACCCCTTGAGTAGATGATTTAACCCCTTGAGTATGATGATTTCTTAAGTAGGTGTTTAACCCCAGGTATGATGATTTACCCCCTGGTATGATGATTTAACCCCTTGAGTATGATGATTTAACCCCTTGAGTAGATGATTTAACCCCTTAGTATGATGATTTAACCCCTTGAGTATGATGATTTAACCCCTTGAGTATGATGATTTAACCCCTTGAGTATGATGATTTAACCCCTTGAGTAGATGATTTAACCCCTTGAGTACGATGATTTAACCCCTTGAGTATGATGATTTAATCCCTTCTGAACGCTGGTTTAACCCTCCTTCTTCCTTTAAAGAAGATGGTTTAAGTTAAAACCTTTTGAGGACAATGGTTTAAGGCTGTCGAACTTAGGAATGTTCCCTAAAAGAGGTGTCGAACTAAGGAGTATTCCCTAAAGGTGTCGAACTAAGGAGTATTCCAAAAGAGGCGTCGAACTAAGGAGTATTCTAAAGAGGTGTCGAACTAAGGAATGTTCCCTAAAAGAGGTGTCGAACTAAGGAGTATTCCCTAAAAGAGGTGTCGAACTAAGGAGTATTCCCTAAAAGAGGTGTCGAACTAAGAAATGCTTCCCCCTAAAAGGTGTCGACTGAGGTGGAATACGTGAAGCGGCCCTAATCGACCCTAATCGACCCTAGGAAGTGTTATTAAGGTCAGTATGGAGATGAGTGACGGTAAGGGCGTGGTCCCTGGGCCATTGTCGGTTCTGGTTGGTCTCTCTTCGTATGCAAATGGTCCTGGTGACCTATGACCTCTGACCCCTGACCTCTCCATGACCACTATCCTTCCCTTTATCCTCCATGATCCCATTTCTCTCACTTTTCCTTCCCCCCACTAACCCCCTCTTCACTCCCCTTCCTCACCCCTCACTACCCATCCTCACCTTCCCCTCCTCCCTCCTCCCACCCCTTCCCCCTTCCCTTCCGTCCTCTCCCTGGGTTCCCCCCCACTCATCCTCTACCTTTCCTGCTGTCCCCACTCACTTCCCCTCACCATACCTTCCTCTACCCCTCCCCTCCCTACCCCCTCCTCCCCCCTCCCCCCTCCTACTTGGTGGTCATTACCCGAATTTAACCCTCGCCGTTATGGGTTTGATCAGAAGTTACAGCACTAAAAGTCTGCTGTATTCTGGCTCTACTGACTCTAAAACTCTGCTGTGCTGGCTCTATTTGACTCTATCTGACTACTGGCTCTAAAACTTTGCTCTACTGGCTTTCTCTGGCTCTAAAATCTCTAAATCTTGTTGTACTGACTCTATTTGGCTCTAAAAGTCTGGCTCTAAACTACAGGTCTCAGTAAAGCTTCACACTAAGCTGGGAGTGTATTGTAGGGGACTTAAAAGACCCCCACCCCCTACCCCCCCCCCCTCCTAGATCTGGTGAGAGAGGGAGAGAAAGGGAGAAAGGAAGGGAGGGGTAGATTGAGGGAGGAGTTAAAGGGAAGGGGAGAGAAGGGAGAAAGAGGGAGAGATTAAGGTTAAGGAGAGGGAGGGAGGGTTAATGGAAGGGAAGCAGGGAGAGAGAAAGGAAGAATGAGTGGAAGGGAGGAATTAAGGAACCAAGGGAGAAGTAGAGTGAGATAAGAAGGGAAGAAGGAAGAGAGAGAAAGGATTATGGATGGAAGAGAAGGAGGAACAGAGGGGGAGAGGAAGGAAGAGAGAGGGAGAGGAAGGAAGGGGTAAGTAGAAGGCAGAATGAGAAGAAGGAAAAGAAAGTAGGAAGAAGGGAGGATAGGCTAAGGGGGGAGACAAAGGAGAGAGAGAGGGAAGGAAAGAGAGGAATGGAGAGAGAGAGAGAGAGAGAGAGAGAGAGAGAATATCCTATATACGGATACACAACTTTTGCTACGGTTGATGGTTTGAGAGGGAGGAGAGGAAGGCTTGGTAATTGAGAGGAATGAGTGGTAGTTGAGTGGGGGGAGAGGGAGGGAGGCGTGGTAGTTGAGAGGGAAGCGTGGTAGTTGATGAGTTGAGTGGGAGGAGTGGGGGATTGGTGAAGCTAGTCTTGGAGACCCCGATAGAAGGTATGGGTGGGGTAGTAGGCGTGGGGAGAGGGCGTGGGGGCGTGGGGGGCCTGGGGGCGTGGGGAGAGGGAGGGGGAGGTGGGGAGGGTTCAGCATGGGTAGGGGATGTGGGGAAGAGAATATGAGATCTGGGGGAGGATTGTGGGGAGAAGGAGGAGGTGGTGGGGAGTGTTATGGGGAAGACGAGAATTAGCATAGGGAGAATAGGTGGAGGGAGGGTGTAGGTGGAGAGGGGGGGTGTAGGGGGGGAGGTGTGGGGTGGTTGTACATGCTGAGCGGACAGGTGAGGCCAACAGGTGAGATGAGCTTACTTGTACATCCGGGTCTCTCTCTCTCTGTTGTTTGAGTAGCTTAAGTTTGGTGCTGGGAAGGTGTGTGTGTGTGTGTGTGTGTGAATCGGGTGTGCACATCGGAACATTTTCTTCCCTTATCCTAGTATTCCTCCCCTTAACCCCTTACCCTTTCCCTTACACCCCTACTTCCACCCTTTCTCCTCTCCCTCACTTGTGAACTTCGCGTCACAAGGCTTGGACGCATCTGATATATACGTTCAAAAGTCAAATTTATGAAAACATTTATATTCTATGGTAATATTTAATACAATAGGTAGTTAAGACGCAAGTACTTTAGTATTATATATTTTTTTCAATATTCTCTTTATAATTAATGTTTTTATTGGGTTGGAAATAATTAAATCGCCTTTTCCCGTTTTTTATGAACTGGGTAGAGGAACAAGAACATTGGTATAGGAGGAAAACAGTGTTTGTTGTGGCGTGTTTTATTGACTCTAAAATACAGTTCTACAGCGCCAAACCCGACTGTGGCACTCAGATAGGCACTATAGTGGATCAGTGCCATATTGGAGAGGATTTTAGGTGCATAGGAGTGGAATAGACCAAAATGTGGTGGAATTGGGTGGTGGTGGCTGGCTGGTGTGTGAGCGGGTGGCGGCCATATTGCCTAGTATGGACGGGGCATATAGAAAAGGTTTGTTTTTACCTATTTTATCACGTATTTATTGATTGTATATTAACCACCATGTTGATTTAGTATTTGTTAATGATATTTGGATGATATTAAGTAAAGAAATTGAATCAACAAGGTATTACATGTTAACAAAACTAAAAATTACTGATGTGATGAGTTTTTTTTTACCCGTCATTCCGTCTTTTTTCACACACCCTGTCCACTAACACCTTACTAAAAAAGAAAAAAATATACTACAATGTTGTCGCCTCTTTTATTATTCACTATCATCCAAACACATGAAAATTCCAGTCTATCATTAATGTTAAAGTGAATTTTGTGTCCAGTTTATTGTAATTTATGTTACGGCGGATTTACCTTCACTAAAATCCTATATTATTTGTATATTGTATTACATTGATACCGTGTGCATCAGTTATATATGGAGCTATCGTATATTACCTATTTTAATGTTATTTTGTGATTTTGTATCTAATTATTACTAGGTGGGTTGGGTGTAAGCAAGTTTTATACTGTATCTATCTACAGGAACAGTTCTGTATTGGAGGATTCTGTAGTTAGATAAATTAACACGTGATTCCTCTTGTAATAACTAGAACCATTGACCCGAAAAATATAACAATAGGAAGGGGCAGTCATGGCCTCTGTAATACTGATGATTTACAGAATTGACAAACACCATTAAGCTTTAAATGCTGTACGACCATAAGTACAGTATATATTAAATCAAATCACTCACCAGGGCAGGAAGAATACAGTACTGTATTGTCACCACCATCTGAACTGTGTGTGTTAACTGGTTACGTCTTCTTGATTCCTCCTATATATTAGCTGGGTTGTGGTAGTACTGTACATGTGTTAGACCACCTGAAAATTAGCCCACACAGCTTAATCCACCTGAAGCTTAATTACCCTAATCCTAACCCCGAGGTGGCATAAGGGTGTTTAATCAGGTAAAATTAACATGAGGAACTAATCTGCAGGTGATTACATTATCATATTCTTGTTTGGCAATAGTAATTATTTATCACATAAGAAAATTCTGTACTTGCTGATAGAGGCTAACTGATGGGTAATAATTCAGTTTTAAATACAAAGAAGTGTTGTGTAGCCTTGTAACTGGTTGATGGAGGTGCTGGTGGGTGTGGTCATTTATAAAGCGAATTTTACACCCTGACATGACAGTCTTGGTGGACAATAGAGGGTGTGGTACTGTTGTATTGGGTGGAAGTATTGTAGTGGTGTATAATACAGTCCATTTCAGTGTTAAGAGGTTATGTAGGGGGTACCTGTATTTCTCTCCACAGTACAGTATAATACAGATACAGTATACACACATTAATCCTGTACCTTGCATCAAGTTACTAAATGTCATGAAATACCATACATAATGCATAAATTGTATATAATTTCAATATGGGACACACTCTGTACAGTATAATAAGAAATGTTGCAATATCAATTAGTCAGGTTTTAATTCCACTCACAACACAGCAGCATCCCAAGTCAGTATTAAAGCAGTGGCCAGGACATCTCACTACTGCCTCCTCACACCTTACAATATGAGAGAGTTTCATTAGCTGTAAAAGTTGTTTGTCAATGTTGAGTAATGTATTCACTATTAACAATTGTATTACTGTACTACTAATATTATTTGTCAGTAGAGATAATGATATTTAAGCTCTTTATAGAAAACATTAAATCAGTGATATTAATTAGATATTTTTTTTTAATATTTTTGCTCACTTGTCCTGAAGGTGTGAGCTGATGTGAATATGAAAAAAAAAATAAAAGCTGCTTATATTGTCCATGTTATATATAATTATGAATGGTAAAATCACACAAGGTATGGTTGAATATAGTCCTATATACCTAACTAGCTATATAAGCCATAGAATAGTGCAAGGTAAGAAAACTCTATTGTCCCTAAATCCACTAGTAGTTTTATGAGTTATTTAAGAAACCTTTGGTGATGAGATTAATGAATAAGGTACAGACTCTAAGATGTTATTACCTGTTTAATATATTGGTCAAGGTCCTGTAGTTATTACCTGTTTAATATAGTGGTCAAGGTCCTGTAGTTATTACCTGTTTAATATAGTGGTCAAGGTCCTGTAGTTATTACCTGTTTAATATAGTGGTCAAGGTCCTGTAGTATGGTAACATAGGGGTAGTAAATGGCTACTCTCCTCTTGATATTAATTCTTATACTCTGTTTAAGGTTCAGGTACAAAGGGTAGGAATCCCCTGGACCTCCACCTTATACGACTTAAAGCGGATCAACGTTAAACGGGGAATTTTCTCCCTTTGGAAGACATATAATACAGGGTGATAGGGAGCGTAGAGTGTTGACGTCAGCGATGTGACACAAAATAGGACACTTAATCCCATAAGAAATATAATTAGGTAGGAATAGGATCCAGGTTTTAAGCCTTTTTTCCACATAGAATAGAAGAAGTACATCACCCTGTATTTTCAGTATAAAAAACAAATATTTAAGCAACATTTAAAAAAATTATCCTTACCCTATAAATTTGTTTGTGTTACCAGGTATGAGAAATGAAGATCAGACGCATTTTTACGGAAATTCCGAGAAAAATATTCCGGGGCCCAGAAAATTCCGGGGATGTTTTTCCGGGTTCAAGAGATGATGTAATGTGCAATTTCTGGAACTTCCGAGAACACTTTTCCGTTACCCAGAAAATTCCGGGGTCGAGGGATATTTTTCCGGGTTTGAGAGAGTCGTCTCGTTACCCAGATATCTCTCATTCCCGAAGTGTTCTGCACCAATTGTTCCGGCTAATGGAGATATCACTTATCTGTAATTACATATATTTACGGTACTAGTCGCATATATCCGTAATTACATATATATTTACGGTACTAGTCGCATATATCCGTAATTACATATATATTTACGGTACTAGTCGCATATATCCGTAATTACATATATTTACGGTACTAGTCGCATATATCCGTAATTACATATATTTACGGTACTAGTCGCATATATCCGTAATTACATATATTTACTGTACTTGTCGCATATATCCGTAATTACATATATTTACGGTACTAGTCGCATATATCCGTAATTACATATATTTACGGTACTAGTCGCATATATCCGTAATTACATATATTTACGGTACTAGTCGCATATATCCATAATTACATATATTTACGGTACTAGTCGCATACAGTATATCCATAATTACATATATTTACTGTACTAGTCGCATATATCCGTAATTACATATATTTACGGTACTAGTCGCATATATCCGTAATTACATATATTTACGGTACTAGTCGCATATATCCGTAATTGCATATTCTTCGTAAATTTTAAAATAATGTACGTACAATATTTGTAATTTTTGCCACACTACCCATGACATCCACAACACAGGTATTGTAATGAAACTCTGTACTCAGGTAACTTATTTTTTAGGCTGGGTGAAAATTTTTGGGGCGAGCAGCTCAAAAGAGGATTGTTCAGGTTACCAAAAGTCTGTGTTTTTGTCGCACACCATCCCTGGGCGGGGCTTAGGTGTACGTGGAGGCCATGTGTGTGTGCGTGTGTGTGTGCGCGCGCGTGCTAGTTAGCTGGAACAAATGGTAGTACATTAGCTGCTGTTAAGGCATCCCTCAATTTACTTAACTCCTTCACTATTGGATGCCACTTTTACTATTTTATTGGGCATAGTTTTAAGGAATAATGGATGCCAGTATTACTGTATTTTATTAGGCATACTGTTTGATAATTTTATTCAGCACAGCATACAAAGAGATAGGGTTAGATTCATGAAAAACAAAACTGTGAATTAACGCCTTCAGTATTGGATGCTACTTTTAATATTGTAATTGCATAAAACCAGATGATTTTATTCAGCACAAAGCTCTTTCATATCCTGGGTGACTAAATTTCATAAGGTAATTTCCCCATTGATTTCCATTAAGTATAAATAATATTGTTCTGAAGGGTAAAGTTAAACCTGAATTTAAACCAGCATTATAATTAGCAATTTCTTTCTCTATTTTGGTGATTTAACCCCAATTTTCTTTCCTGGTTTTGGAATTTTGGTAGAAATTATGAAGAGGTTAACTCGAACAGGAATAGGTTTGGATAATACTGTACTGTACAGATCTTGGCATGTTTACACACCTCAGATCATGTTTTGGATCGATGCACAATATTTGTTTACCATTATTTTAGGGAGTTAGGAGCCATTGTGTGTCATTTTGTGGCTGTGAATAGTTATATAGCAGTGTGTGTATAGGGTGTACCAGAAAAATGTCCATGCCTCTGCTTGCTCCCTACCTCCCTGCTTGCTCCCTGCCTCCCTACTTGCTCTCTGCCTCCCTACTTGCTCCCTGCCTCTCTGCTTGCTCCCTACCTCCCTGC
Organism: Homarus americanus; assembly: GCF_018991925.1. NCBI lineage: Eukaryota > Metazoa > Arthropoda > Malacostraca > Decapoda > Nephropidae > Homarus > Homarus americanus. The sequence goes on from NW_024748076.1 coordinate 304,815, forward strand.
CTGCTCCCTGAGACACTGTGAGTTGGAGGGTGGCAAGGACCAGGCAGGGTGAGAGGGAGGGATGGAGGCATGATGATACTGTATAATATCTCACTTCTTTATATCATGGAGTAAAGGCCACAGTTGTTTAGCCATTGTGTAGGTAAAACATCCAGTATCCAAGACTTGATGCTCCACTTAATATATGGACACTAGGGCACTTTAGGTTACATGTATTGGTGTGGCATCCCAAGATATTGAAGACGACCACTTAAGGAACTTAGGGATTTAACACAACCACTTAAGGAACTTAGGGATTTAACACAACCACTTAAGGAACTTAGGGATTTAACATAACCACTTAAACAACTTAGGGATTTAACACATGATAGTATTGTACAGGGTATTAGAAAAGTCTTTGTGTCCCGGCAATAATTATGATGATATTTAAAGCAAGCTGTTGTGTAAAGCAAGATAATTGTAATAAACTTAATTTTTATGCTAATTCAAGGAGTTATGGACCATTTTTTTTTATCGTGAAATGAGGTTGTACATCTAATATGCAAATAGGACAACTCATTTGGGTAGTACAGTAATTAGTTTTGATGTATTACCTGTCAGTTTGTCGATTATTATGTTCATACGTATTTACTTCTTAATGCTGTGAAATTATGGCCTCTTGTCACTCCCAACGTGGTTCAGTAACTCGCAGTAACTCGAACGAATACAAATGAATTTTAATGAGTCTAGTTGTGGGGCGCCGTACTGTATGGTAACACAACTGGTGATAAGTGATTCATTCTCGTCCTATTTTGGGGGATTTAAGGCCACTCTTCTTCCCCTGTGTGGTGTTGTTCTATCATCAATTTAATACAGTAGCTTAAACATTATACGGTGTTATACCTGTTAGCCGGAACAAAATTATACGGTGTTATACCTGTTAGCCGGAACAAAATTATACGGTGTTATACCTGTTAGCTGGAACAAAATTATACGGTGTTATACCTGTTAGACGGAACAAAATTATACGGTGTTATACCTGTTAGACGGAACAAAATTATACGGTGTTATACCTGTTAGACGGAACAAAGTTATACGGTGTTATACCTGTTAGCCGGAACAAAATTATACGGTGTTATACCTGTTAGACGGAACAAAGTTATACGGTGTTATACCTGTTAGCCGGAACAAAATTATACGGTGTTATACCTGTTAGACGGAACAAAATTATACGGTGTTATACCTGTTAGACGGAACAAAATTATACGGTGTTATACCTGTTAGCCGGAACAAAGTTATACGGTGTTATACCTGTTAGCCGGAACAAAATTATACGGTGTTATACCTGTTAGACGGAACAAAGTTATACGGTGTTATACCTGTTAGACGGAACAAAATTATACGGTGTTATACCTGTTAGACGGAACAAAGTTATTGTTATACCTGTTAGACGGAACAAAATTATACGGTGTTATACCTGTTAGACGGAACAAAGTTATACGGTGTTATACCTGTTAGACGGAACAAAGTTATACGGTGTTATACCTGTTAGACGGAACAAAATTATACGGTGTTATACCTGTTAGACGGAACAAAATTATGCGGTGTTATACCTGTTAGCCGGAACAAAATTATACGGTGTTATACCTGTTAGCCGGAACAAAATTATACGGTGTTATACCTGTTAGACGGAACAAAATTATACGGTGTTATACCTGTTAGACGGAACAAAATTATGCGGTGTTATACCTGTTAGCCGGAACAAAATTATACGGTGTTATACCTGTTAGACGGAACAAAATTATACGGTGTTATACCTGTTAGCCGAAACAAAATATATCGTGTTATACCTGTTGTGACGGAAACAAAGTTATATACGGTAAGTTATACCTGTTAGCCGGAACAAAGTTATACGGTGTTATACCTGTGCCGGAACAAAATTATAGCGGTGTTATACCTGTTAGCGGAACAAAATTATACGGTGTTATACCTGTTAGACGGAACAAAATTATGCGGTGTTATACCTGTGACGGAACAAATTATACGGTGTGTTATACCTGTTAGACGGAACAAATTATACGGTGTTATACCTGTTAGACGGAACAAAGTTATACGGTGTTATACCTGTTAGACGGAACAAAATTATACGGTGTTATACCTGTTAGACGGAACAAAATTATACGGTTATACCTGTTAGCGGAACAAAATTATACGGTGTTATACCTGTTAGACGGAACAAGTTATACGGTGTTATACCTGTTAGACGGAACAAAATTATACGGTGTTCCTGTTAGCGGAACAAAATTATACGGTGTTATACCTGTTAGACGGAACAAAGTTATACGGTGTTATACCTGTTAGCGGAACAAAATTATACGGTGTTATACCTGTTGCCGGAACAAAATTATACGGTGTTATACCTGTTAGCCGGAACAAAGTTATACGGTGTTATACCTGTTAGCGGAACAAATATACGGTGTTATACCTGTTAGACGGAACAAATATACGGTGTTATACCTGTTAGCCGGAACAAAGTTATACGGTGTTATACCTGTTAGCCGGAACAAAGTTATACGGTGTTATACCTGTTGACGGAACAAAATTATACGGTGTTATACCTGTTAGACGGAACAAAGTTATACGGTGTTATACCTGTTAGACGGAACAGTTGGCACCTCTGGGGATGAGAGATTTCCGGATAACCAGACGACTCTCTCAAACCCGGAAAAATCCCTCATTCCCGGAATTTTTCGGGGACTGGGAAAATTTCTCGGAATTATTCAGAAGTTACGTGTTTATACTCGGGGCGCCCGTTGTCCACCCAGGTGTAAATAGGTACCTGACGTTACAGTTGAGGAAGTGAAGGTGGTTGAGTACAGTGTCTCTCTCGCTGCCTCCCGTCTCTACACTGTCACTAACTGGTCTCTCGTATAATTAATGACGCCTTATCAGTATACATTTTGTTTTTATAAGAAAATAACATTATATTCTGTCCAGAGTTTTTTACAGCGTTTATTTATAATTAATGTAATTTAATCCCCTGAGGAAAATTTGTTTATTTTTTTTTTAGATTTTTTTAAGAATTGAGGTTTAGTAAGTGAATGATGTGTTGATTTTACTTAACTGTAGTAGCTTGAAGTGTTAAAGTGTGTAAATTGGAGTTTAGATTCTTGTAAGTGCCATGTTTAATACTTATATTTAAAGAAATTCACTTAAATTCACTGGAGTTATTGTAAGTGAGTGATGTATCAGTTCACTTAAGTGTTGAGATAACTGGTGTGTCGACTTTACTTAAACACTTGTGAATTATTTATAAGTGACCTAGAGAATCGATGCTTACTTTAGGGACTTTAAAATTGGTAGAGTAATTTCTAAATACTGTTGAGGTGTTTACAAGTAGATAAGTAGATAGATAAATAGAAATTAATCGATAGATAGGTGGACAAAAATAGATAAATGGATATAAATAAATAGATAGGTAGATAGATAGATGAAAATAGGTAGATAGATGGTTAGAAATAGATAGGTAGATAGATGGATAGAAATAGATACTTAGATAGATAGGTAGATGGATAGAAATATATAGTTAGGTAGATAGATGGATAGAAATAGATACTTAGATGGGTAGATAAATGGATAGAAATAGATAGTTAGGTAGATAGATGGATAGAAATATATAGTTAGGTAGATAGATGGGTAGAAATAGATAGATAGGTAGATGGTTAGGTAGGCCAGGTGTTGGAGTGACTCAGGTAGGCGTCTCCCTCTACGGGGTTATTACACTCTCCTCCTCCTCCTCCTTTTCTTCTCCCCTCCACCTCCTTCTCCCCCTCCTCCCTCTTCTTCTCCCCCTCCTCCCTCTTCTTCTCCCCCTCCTCCCTCTTCCTTGCCATCCTTCTCTTCTTCCTCCTCGTTTTCCTCCCCTCCTCCTCCTCTACCGTTGCTCACCTGAGGCTGCCCAGGTGTGTGTGGGGGTGAGGGAGGTGCGG
>NW_024748077.1:5000-26764 GCF_018991925.1 Homarus americanus
GTTCATTTCAACATAGTGACAGTGCAAGGAGCAGTGTTTACCGGGAGTGAATACACTGATTTATTACAAGTTATTGATAATTTTTACAATGGTTGGGACTGGGCTGTTCTTATAGCGATCAGTTCGTGCACGTATGGGCTGGATGCGGCTGTGGTGTCGAACAGCAATTCTCGGACTAGGGATCTCAGGTGGTAGTAGGAGCCGGTGTCGGGGATGGTGTAGAAGCTTCTTACCAAATTTGCAGATGAGGTCGTGGTGATGGTCAGTGAGAGTCGAAAGTACTGTGTGTTGAGCCTGATATGTGTGTGTGTGTGTGTGTGTGTGTGTGTGTGTGTGTGTGTGTGTGTGTGTGTGGGAGTGTGTGTGTGTGTGTGTGTGTGTGTGTGTGAGTGTGAGTGTGTGTGTGTGTGTGTGTGTGTGTGTGTGTGTGTGAGTGTGTGTGTGTGTGTGTGTGTGTGAGCAGGAGGTGTGTGTGTGTGTGTGTGTGTGTGTGTGTGTGTGTGTGAGTGTGTGTGTGTGTGTGTGTGTGTGTGTGTCGCCTCACTCACAGGACTCCTTCAACATTCACTATTTTCACCACCATTACATTTCTAATCACCTCACCTGGCTGTGTCTTATAAATTGACGAAATCTTCACCTGAATATTTCTTGAACCATATTAAAAAAAATGTGAACATATCTACGATCTTCATGTATGATAAATAAGCTTAATACTCAATCCACAATAAATGAATCACGTTACCTTGCAAAATGGGTAACTTACCTCACACCAGAGTCATGTCCACCTAATGATTTGTAAAAGTCAAGAATACTGAATTTTCCGACAATCTATCAAACCTTCAACTACAATGTGGATTATTATTATTATTATTATTATCATTATTATTATTATTATTATTATTATTATTATTATTATTATTATTATTATTATTATTATTATTATTATTATTATTATTATTATTATTATTATTATTATTATTGTTATTGTTATTATTGTTATTGTTATTATTATTATCATTATTATTATTATTATTATTATTATTATTATTATTATTATTATTGTTATTGTTATTGTTATTATCAGTATTATTATTATTATTATTATTATTATTATTATTATTATTATTATTATTAAAAATAAAACTTTCTGCACGCGCCATCAACCGACCTGTAGGCCAACACATTTATATCACTTAAGCGTTAATGGTGTAACGCCGGACACCCCCCCCCTCCCCTCCCCAGCGGTCAGATACACGTGTGATAAAGACAAATGGCCGAGGGTTTACTACGGGACATTGTGTAATCAAACCTGAAAAACCGTGACCATTTGGCCTCGTCGTACAAAAGAGGTGTAAGAAATGGTAAAAAAAAAGTGTGGTAATTTGCATGGTGGAGAGGGAGAGGGGGTGTTTAGAGATGGGGAGGGAGTGTTTGGAGAGGGATGAGTGCGTTTGGAGGGGGATGAGTGTGTTTGGAAGGGGATGAGTGTGTTTGGAAGGGGATGAGTGTGTTTGGAGGGGGTTGAGTGTGTTTGGAGGGGGATGAGTGTGTTTGGAGGTGGATGAAGGTGTTTGGAGAAGGAAAGAGAGTGTTTGGAGGGGAGAAGGGATGATTTGGAGGGGTGGGAGAGTTTGGAGGGATAGAGAGAGTCTGGAGACGGTGTGGGGAGGGGGGAGAATTTGGAGGGGTCGACTGAGTTTCGAGAGAGAGAGAGAGAGGGAGATTCAACCTAGCCTAACTAAACCTCTGTGTCGTTAAGCATTTCAGGTGGAGAGAGAGAGAGAGAGAGAGAGAGAGAGAGAGAGAGAGAGAGAGAGAGAGAGAGAGAGAGAGAGAGAGAGAGAGAGAGATATAACTAAATATTATAAAACAAACGAACATATAAACATACATCACCTATAAGTAAGTCCAGTAAAGAAAACAAAAAATGGCAATATAGTTTACAATGTGCTGTCCCAAATCCTCAGGTCCGCTGAATCCCAGGGCAAAAAAGTGAATAAATCAATTTTTTTTTCACTAGAGACAAGGGGAAAAAAAAGGGTGTGGACGCCTGTGACCAAAGGCGCTCTTAAGGGTTAAATATATTATGTTTGCTTATTGGAGTGGGTCTTCACCTGCCTCCTAGAAATCCTTATCTGAGAGAACTAGTCCAACTTTCCAACTATTTCCTCTCATATTTCTCTTGTCTCTCATTCCTCTTGTCTCTCACTTCTCTTGTCTCCTCTTGTTTCTCACTCATTTTCTCTCTCACAGTCCTCTTGTCTCTCACTTAGTTACTCCCATTATTTAGTTTATCGAATTTCTCTATACACCATTTTCGTTTCTGTCTTGTACTGTTTATTCAGCTGGAAGAATCTGGTGTGTGTGTGTGTGTGTGTGTGTGTGTGTGTGTGCGCGTGTGTGTGTGTGTGTGTGTGTGTGTAAGCGGTGTTTTCATTACAAATATTAAATGACTGTGTGTGTGTAAAGGTCAAGTGATTATATCCAGGATGGTGTTTCTACTGAGCTATGACGTCAAGGCTTGTTTTCTGAAGTGATATTACTAATGTGTGTATTACGTTAGGTTAGGTTGGGTTTAGGTTGGGTTGGGTTAGGTTAGGTTAGGTTAGGTTTTACGTTATTCTCTGGTAATATTTCTACAAGGATGAAAATCATACTAGTTTGGTCTGTGTAAGTGTCTCTGTGTCTGTTGTTTGGTTAGGGGGGGGGAGGGCAAGAGGAAGGTATACCTGGGCAATGAGGCCAACATTACGCGGGCTGTAAGACGATTTAAGGTCAGGTAATTAGAAGGTCAGTCGTTGTTGTCTGTAGTATAATTAATTAAAACAAAACCTTCCCTCTCCCCCCCTCCATGGTGTGTGTGTGTGTGTGTGTAAGAGAGAGAGAGAGAGAGAGAGAGAGAGAGAGAGAGAGAGAGAGAGAGAGGCTGCTAAGTGCAGTAATGTTTACGACAGTCAAAAACTTATGTTTCTCATATGATCTACAAACCAACAGTTTACCTGTATATACTTTACTTACTAACCAAGCAACATTACTATATAAGACAGACAGACAGACAAACATGACTGGCGGTGGAAAAAAAAACTGAAAGAATAAACAAAATAATGACTGATCTGACTTAACCACGAGATACCTGTAGCTGACACGAGTACACATGTGAGCGTATATGTACAGAAGCAGGGGATAAGAGGAGGTGTGGGGGTGAAGGGGAGAGGAGAGGGTGAAGGGGAGGAGAGACGGGGGTGGGGGCATGGGAGGGGAGAGGGTCTTTAGTGTTGAATGAGTCCACCACTGGGCTTCGCATTAACGACCACCCGAAGATCAACATTTGGTGGGAGAAGTATAAAGTATAACTCACCTCTATAGGGGAGAGGGGTAGGGAAGGAGGGGTGTAGGTAGGTAGGGAAGGAAGAAGGAGGGGTGTAGGTAGGTAGGGAGGGAAGGAGGGGTGTAGGTAGGGTGGGAGGGAGGGAGGGAGGGAAGGAGAGGAGCTCAAAGGCCAGTGAGTGTCGGATACGTCTGCTGGAGGGGTGCCAAGTTGAGGTTTTCCAGCTCATTGTTGCCACATCTCTCTAGAAGGGGGCCGCCATTAGTACCCGCAGCCTAATGCCAACCGCCACTCAAACATCAGATCTGTTAAACACCGCCAACAGTTAATATCTAGTTCAAGGTTGAGATTAGCCAAGTGTGAGATGAGAATTTCAGTGATTATTTCTTGTCTCGGAGGCGAATTTTTTGAAACCCTGGGAGATGGATTCGAAGCCTTGGGTTTTGGTACGACTGTGAGGGAGGGTGAGGGAGGGAAGGTGACAGGGGGCGTGTTGTTTTAAGCGTGGGTGGTGGTGCTGCCTCCCACGCTATTCTCCAGCAGAAGGAGTCGAGGGAAGGCGACGACGTAGAGCTGGGCGGGGCGAGGCGAGGTGTGGTGAGGTGAGGTTGAGGGAGGGGAGCGCCGATGCTGACGAAGGAGTGGAAATGAGGAAGGTGAGGGGGATAATTTAGAGGAGAGAGAGAGAGAGACAGAGAGGTGTGGGCAGAGTAGATGAAGTGGGAAGAAGCGTAGGGAGAGAGGGATGGAGGAGAGAGACGAGGGGGTAATGTAGGGGGAGAGAGGAATGGCGGGGTGGGTGGGTGGGTCGGAGGAAGAAGGTGAGAGCAGCAGGGAGAGGGAGTGAGGAAGCGAAGGAAGGAAGGAAGGAAGGAAGGAGGGATGGTGGGAGGGAGGAGATGAGAGGGTGAGTTCGTGGGTGGGAGGTAGGGAAGGTAGGAAGGTACGGAAGGAGGGAGGGAGAGGGGAGGTGAGAGCAGGGAGAGGGAGGAGGAAGGAAGGATGAAGGAAAGGAGGGGAAGGAGGGATGGTGGGGGAGGGAGAGGAGAGGGAAGTCTGTGGGTGGGAGGTAGGGGAAGGAGGCATGGGAAGGAGGGGAGGGAGAGGGGGAGAGAGCAGCAGGGGAGAGGGGAGGAGGAAGCGAAGGAAGGAAGAAGGAGGGAAGGAGGATGGTGGGAGGGAGGAGGAGAGGTAAGTCTGTGGGTGGAGGTGAAGGTAGAAGGTACGGAAGGAGGGAGGAGAGGGGAGGTGAGAGGCAGGGAGAGGGAGGAGGGAAGCGAAGGAAGGGAAGGAAGAAGGAAGGAGGGATGTAGAGGAGGAGTGTGGGTGGGAGTGTAGAAGGTAGGAAGGTGAAGGAGGGGCAGCAGGGAGAGGGGAGGGAGAAGGAAGGAAGGGGAAGGAAGGAGGGGAAGGAGGATGGTGGGGGGGTGAGAGAGGGTGTTCGTGGGTGGGAGGTAGGGAAGGTAGGAAGGTACGGAAGGAGGGAGGGAGAGGGGAGGTGAGAGCAGCAGGGTGAGAGAGAGAGAGGGGATGGCAGGAAGACTTCAGTGACAACAAGACAGGAAAGAGCATCTCCTTCCTCTGGGCGGCAAGCACGATACACCGCGGGGGATGGTGGTAGTTGTTGTTGATGATAGTGGTAGTTGTTGACGATGATGGTGGTGGTGGCGGAGATGGTGGTAGTAGTGGTGATGGAGAGAGAGAGAGAGAGAGAGAGAGAGAGAGAGAGAGAGAGAGAGAGAGAGAGAGAGAGAGAGAGAGAGAGACAAACCACCCCTTAGCGCGCGCACACACACACACTCAAACCTGGTAGCCGAGAAAGTGAAAGGGTAGAGAGAGAGTTCGTAAGTGGTAAAGACTGAGGACGAAGGAAACAAAGAGAAAAAAAGGAGAACGAAGATAGTGAATAAAAGTGAGATAAAAGGAAAGAGGGGAAGAAAAAAAAGAACGACAAGAGAAAGTCTTCCGAAATGACGGTAATTACAAGGTACTAAAAACATCAATTTCTATTTCAATACATAACTAACTTTGCCATATTAAAGGGGACAAACATACACCTCAAACTCCAGACTGATAATCTTGATATTTTACGCAGGGTAAATGAAAGTAAAAGTATTTAATATAAACCTTTATATTTAAGAACACAATATAACGATGTGGGTCAGTGATCTGTGTGCCCGGGTGGGCTAATCTCCGTGAAAATAAAATAAAAATAAAATAAAATAAAATAAAATATATTAAAATAAAATCCTCATGAAAGCAGAGACATTCACTTCATCAAAACTACTTTTTTCTTTATTTGTTTGAGTACATTATGGACAAACTCGTCGTCTGGGTTCACGTCCAGGTTGGTTGTGTCCTCGACCAGGTTGGGTGAGTCGTAAAGGAAGTCGGGTGTGTCGTCAACCAGGACGTGTCCCAAATCGATAAGGTCGGGTAGAAAATCATACAGATCGGGTACGAAAAAGTCGAGGTCGAGTATAACCTCGACCTGGTCGGTTGTGACCTCTACCTGGTTGGCTGTGACCTCGACCTGTTTGGCTGTGTCGTCGACCAAGGATGTGTCCCAAATCGATAAGGTCGGGCACGAAAAAGTTGAGGTCGAGTTTAACCTCTACCTGGTTGGTTGTGTCCTCGACCTGTTTGGCTGTGTCCTCGACCTGTTTGGCTGTGACCTCGACCTGTTTGGCTGTGACCTCGACCTGTTTGGCTGTGACCTCGACCTGTTTGGCTGTGACCTCGACCTGTTTGGCTGTGTCCCTGACCTGTTTGGCTGTGACCTCGACCTTGGCTGTGACCTCGACCTGTTTGGCTGTGACCCGACCTGTTTGGCTGTGACCTCGACCTGTTTGTTGTGACTCGACCTGGTCGGTTGTGACCTGACCTGGTCGACAGACCTCGACCTGCCTGACCTCGACCTGGTCGGTTGTGACCCTACCTGGTTGACTGTGACCTCGACCTGGTCGGTTGTGACCTCGACCTGGTCGGCGTGACCTCGACCTGTTTGGCTGTGACTCGACCTGGTTTGTGACCCTACCTGGTTGACTGTGACCCCGACCTGGTCGGTTTGACCGACCTGGTCGGTTGTGACCTCGACCTGGTCGGCCATGACCCTCGACCCGGTCGGTTGTGACCTGACCTGGTCGGTTGTGACCCCGACCTGGTCGGCAGACCCCGACCTGGTTCCCGACCTGGTCGGTTGTGACCTCGACCTGGTCGGTTGTGACCTCGACCTGGTCGGCGTGACCCGACCTGGTCGAGCCAGACCTCGACCTGGTCGGTTGTGACCTCGACCTGGTCGGCAGGACCCCGACCTGGTCGGCGAGACCCCGACCTGGTCGAACCCTCGACCTGGTCGGTTTGACCCCGACCTGGTCGAGCCAGACCTCGACCTGGTCGAGTTGTGACCCGACCTGGTCGAGAGACCTCGACCTGGTCGGTTCCTCGACCTGGTCGGTTGTGACTCGACCTGTTTGGCTGTGGTTTCTGGAGGCGTAGACGATGAACAACGTAGGTCTTGCCAGGCAGGTCACCAACCCATTCCAAACCAGGGTAACAGTGTTTTGTTTTGGAGCCTAATCCTCACGGTAGGCTTAAAGCCTAGGGCGACCATAAACTTCCCCAACTGTTTGTGGCTAACCCCTCGATACCCTGAGTATTGGTATTCCAAAAATAAACTCTTTGGCGGACCATACTCTTACTGGACGAGGGGAGAGAAATTTTGCGAAGAAACGTGAAAAATCTTCCCTATCTTTATTTTTGTTGATCTTGTGGGGTAACGTGGTTGATGGTCACCTAGACGTATTTGGTAGCTCGTCCAATTCACGCCACGCGATGCCTGTATAGCCATACCTGGCCCTCCCACTCAAATCCACCAGTACGGAAATCAGACTTCACGCCCATGGCGGACAAATGACGTCCTATCACCATTGAGGCCCTGGCCGTCCTTGGCTTTTCACAATAATTATCGTAATCAGGACGAGATCCCTCGCATGACCAAGTCATTATTGTCTCTGTGATGATAAGTTCTTTCGAGAAATGCAAGGAATCCTCCTTCCCAGTAGTTGTTGTTTAGAGACTGCATCTATAAAAAAATAGTTAAAATGGTCAAGAATTCTAGATAGAAAGACTCTTATGTTAGTGTTGTGTTGTAGTGATGAGAAGAAGTTAGGTTAGGTTAGGTTATCCATCTTGTTTTTGGCCTTCGTTAATTTTGTTTCATATTTTAAACGTAACAGGAGAGTATATGTAAAATAAATAGCTCAATTTCTGCTGTTTGATGACTATTATATTTTCACATTTTCTTAAATTTTCTCAAATGAAATTAACAAGAGAGAGAGAGAGAGAGAGAGAGAGAGAGAGAGAGAGAGAGAGAGAGAGAGAGATACCTCCCAACTCTGTGTTTCACGAGATGGTTCCCTTCCCATCTATCCTCCTTTCCTCCCCACGCCACATCTTCTCTCCCACACGTTTATCCTCCTCTCACCCTGCAGGGAAACATATTCCCACACCTCCCCCAAAACCTTTCCTCCAATGTTCCCTATCTCACCATCACCAAGTACCTCTCCACATTCTCCTATACACACCACATCCCTATCCCAATCCCCATCCGAAATGCCTTTATCTCCTCCTCACACACTCCACATCTCCCATGTCTCCTCCCCATACTCCTCCCACAACCTCCCCTCAGCCCACATGTAATACCGGATCATGTCGTGTTCTTTCCATGTTCTCTGCCATCAAAGGTCACTTCAGCGCTGTCGGTGATTCGGACTATAAATAAACAGTGCACAGTTGAAATATTTCCGGGCTGACCTGCCCAGTCTCACCCAATGCTTTAGTGTTATTAAAGTGATTTACTTCAAGCCTCTCGGGGATATGTGTGTTACTGGACAGGGGGTGATGGAGATGAGAGAGACAGGTAGGTGGTGGTGAAGGTGATGAGAGAGACAGGTAGGTGATGGTGATGAGAGAGACAGGTAGGTGATGGGATGAGAGAGACAGGTAGGTGATGGTGATGAGAGAGACAGGTAGGTGGATGGTGATGAGAGAGACAGGTAGGTGATGGTGATGAGAGACAGGTAGGTGATGGTGATGAGAGAGACAGGTAGGTGGGGGTGATGGTGATGAGAGACAGGTAGGTGGTGGTGATGAGAGATGAGAGAGACAGGTAGATGGTGATGAGAGAGACAGGTAGGTGGTGGTGGATGGTGATGAGAGAGACAGGTAGATGGTGATGAGAGAGACAGGTAGGGTGATGGTGATGAGAGACAGGCAGGTGGGGGTGATGGTGATGAGAGAGGTAGGTGGTGGTGATGGTGAAGAGAGACAGGTAAAGATGGTGATGAGAGAGACAGGTAGGTGATGGGTGGGCAGGTGGTGATGGTGATGAGAGAGACAGGTAGTGGATGAGATGAGAGACAGGTAGGTGATGGTGATGAGAGAGACAGGTAGGTGAGTAGATGAGAGACAGGTAGGTGGGGGTGATGGGATGAGAGACAGGTGGTGGTGAGTGGTGATGAGAGAGACAGGTAGGTGATGGTGATGAGAGAGACAGGAATGATGGTGATGAGAGAGCAGGTAGGTGATGGTGATGAGAGAGACAGGTAGGTGATGTGGTGATGAGAGAGAGACAGGTGGTAGGTGATGGTGACAGGAGAGACAGGTAGGTGGGGATGGTGATGAGAGAGACAGGTAGGTGGTGGTGATGGTGATGAGAGAGACAGGTAGGTGGGATGGTGATGAGAGAGACAGTAGGTGATGGTGATGAGAGAGATGGTAGGTGATGGTGATGAGAGAGACAGGTAGGTGATGGTGATGAGAGGACAGGATGGTGATGGAGAGAGACAGGTAGGTGATGGGTGATGAGAGAGACAGGGGTAGGTGATGGTGATGAGAGAGACAGGTAGGTGGGATGGTGATGAGAGAGACAGGTAGGAAGATGGTGGTTAGGAGAGACAGGTAGTGATGGTGATGAGAGACAGGTAGGTGATGGTGAGTGAGAGAGACAGGTAGGTGATGGTGATGAGAGAGACAGATGTGTGATGAGAGAGACAGGTAGGTGGTGGTGGATGAGGAGAGAGACAGGTAGTGGTGGTGATGGAGATGAGAGAGACAGGTAGGTGATGGTGATGAGAGAGACAGGTAGGTGGTGATGGTGATGGAGAGAGACAGGTAGGTGATGGTGATGAAAGACAGGTAGGTGATGGTGATGAGAGAGACAGGTAGGTGATGGTGATGAGAGAGAGGTAGGTGGTGGTGTGATGATGAGGAGACAGGTGGTGGGTGATGGTGATGAGAGAGACAGGTGGGGGGGTGAGATGAGAGACAGGTAGGCAGTGGTGATGGTGATGAGAGAGCAGGTAGGTGGGGTGATGGGAGAGAGACAGGTAGGGTGGTGGTGATGGTGATGAGAGAGGTAGTGGTGGTGATGGTGAGAGAGATAGGTAGGTGGGTGATGGTGATGAGAGAGACAGGTAGGTGGTGATGAGAGAGACAGGTAGGTGATGGTGATGAGAGAGACAGGTAGGTGGTGTGAAGAGAGAGACAGGTAGGTGATGGTGATGAGAGAGACAGGTAGGTGGTGGTGATGGTGATGAGAGAGACAGGTAGGTGATGGTGATGAGAGAGACAGGTAGGTGGTGGTGATGAGAGAGACAGGTAGGTGATGGTGATGGTGATGAGAGAGACAGGTAGGTGATGGTGATGAGAGACAGGTAGTAGGTGGTGGTGATGGTGGGATGAGAGAGACAGGTAGTGGTGGTGATGGTGTGATGAGAGAGACAGGTAGGTGGTGGGATGAGAGAGACAGTAGGGTGATGGTGATGAGAGAGACAGGTAGGTGGTGGTGATGGTGATGAGAGAGACAGGTAGGTGATGGTGATGAGAGACAGGTAGGTGGTGACATAATGAGAGACATTAAGGCAGGTGGTGATGGTGATGAGAGAGACAGGTAGGTGGGGTAATGGTGATGAGGGAGACAGGTAGGTGGTGGGTGATGGTGATGAGAGAGACAGGTAGGTGGTGGTGATGGTGATGAGAGAGACAGGCAGGTGGTGGTGATGCAGTGATGACAGGTGGGTGGTGGTGATGGTGATGACAGGTAGGTGGTGGTGATGCAGGATGAGAGACAGGCAGGATGGTGATGAGAGAGACAGGTAGGTGGTGGTGATGGTGATGAGAGGGACAGGTAGGTGATGGTGATGAGAGAGACAGGTAGGTGATGGTGATGAGAGAGACAGGTAGGTGATGGTGATGAGAGAGACAGGTAGGTGATGGTGATGAGAGAGACAGGTAGGTGATGGTGATGAGAGAGACAGGTAGGTGATGGTGATGAGAGAGACAGGTAGGTGATGGTGATGAGAGACAGGGCAGTGGATGGTGATGAGAGAGACAGGTAGGTGATGGTGATGAGAGACAGGCAGGTGATGGTGATGAGAGAGACAGGTAGGTGATGGTGATGAGAGAGACAGGTAGGTGATGGTGATGAGAGAGACAGGTAGGTGATGGTGATGAGAGAGACAGGTAGGTGATGGTGATGAGAGAGACAGGTAGGTGATGGTGATGAGAGAGACAGGTAGGTGATGGGATGAGAGAGACAGGTAGGTGATGGTGATGGTGATGAGAGAGACAGGTAGGTGGTGGTGATGGTGATGAGAGACAGGTGATGGTGATGGTGATGAGACAGGTAGGTGATGGTGATGAGAGAGACAGGTAGTGGTGGTGTGAAATCCCAAGCACAGCAACTGACCGTGGTAAATTTTAACCAATCACACGTCAGGACTGAGCCATAATGATACGTTGCTATGGAAACGCTGAGACTGACAGGTCAAAGATATACTATATACTTACCTCCATTTTAAACAAATTATCTTAACTCTTCAACCAGTATTTTTATTATTATTATTATTATTATTATATTATTATTATTATTATTATTATTATTATTATTATTATTATTATTATTATTATTATTATTATTATTATTACTATTATTATTATTATTATTATTATTATTATTATTATTATTATTATTATTATTATTATTATTATTATTATTATTATTATTATTATTATTATTATTATTATATACATCAACAATCTCAAGAGTAAACTTACTATGAATTCCACTATTAGTTCTCCCCGAAGTCAAATCCAACGGCATATTCTTAATTAATCCACTGAAATGAAATACACCTTTACTAACAGCAGGTGCGTCACGTTGTAAAATAAAACATGTATTAATCACGCCCATTACCCCAACTAGGAAGAGATCGCTATGGCCGCCGACTTGGGGTAATCTTTATCATTAACGAGTTCATAAAATTGGCCACTGTGTTATCTGACGTCGGGAGCAAAGAGCTGAATCATTACGACAGACACACACACACAGTAGCGTATGTTGTTTGGGGTCTTATACAGTATATATGACTTCACCATCATTTATTTAAAAAGTCATGTAAGAATATAACTACAGTATACGGTTTTTTTCTATAATGAATCTCTCTCTCTCTCTCTCTCTCTCTCTCTCTCTCTCTCTCTGCGTATGTGGTGTGTGTGTGTGTGTGTGTGTGTGTTTGCGTGCGTGAGAGAGTGAGAGACAGAGAGAGAAAGAGAGAACACAAACATCATCATCATCATCCAGAACACATGCCGTCACGGTTGCCCTCACATACAATTTTCTCTCAGCGGCTCCAACAAAGACGAGTAAACGAGCCAGACCCCAATTTTGGCCATTACTAAGAGAGGCAGACACGGCTCACCCCCCCCCCATCAACCCCCCCTCCCTCCCCCTTGTGTACACCCCACCCGCGCCTCATTGAACACAGCGTGGCGCCCCCCCTCCACCACCTTCTCTCCTCCTCCTCCTGCTCTTCCTCCGCCTCCACCACCGCCTCTCCCGCCACCCCATGTACAGATACTGTGGGACACGTTCAGCCTATGATGCTTTTACAACAACACTAAAACTCCGGCCATTACAGGTTTTTTGGGTCATTATTAAGGCATCAATACTTGTACGGTTCGTGTTCACAGCTGTTTTGACACATGTTGAGGAGGCATTGGTGTTAGTATTATGATTCCTGTGTTAATACCCCTTGAGTCTAACGAACAAGAGATTATCTGATAGCTGGAGAGAGAGAGAGAGAGAGAGAGAGAGAGAGAGAGAGAGAGAGAGAGAGAGCAGTCACCATTATATTTGTTTATATCAATAACACACACGCCATTATTTTAGATGCCTTCAAGCTTTCTGTTACATCCGGGTCAATTGTGTTTACAAAGACAACACATATAGCCTACAACATGACAAGGGACTGAGCGACTTGAGATGTGTGTGTGTGTGTGTGTGTGTGTGTGTGTGTGTGTGTGTGTGTGTGTGTAAATACAGCCATTGGTACATCAAACACACTCGTTATCCCCCTCCATGTGTTCTCAATACGGACCAGTAAACAGGGCAGTAGAACACACACACACTCGCCATCTTCCCTTCTAAGTGCCTCTGAAGCTAATTATAAGCAAGAGTATAGTCATTATAAGATCCCGTCCCTTATACTCTGTGTGTGTGTGTGTGTGTGCTGTCGGTACCCTAAGTGAGTCTTTGTTTCAGTAGGTACGGCACAAAGCTTATAGTCACCATGACTCAGTAGGCACGGCACAAAGCTTATAGTCACCATGACTCAGTAGGCACGGCACAAAGCGTATAGTCACCATGAGTGAGTCAGTAGGTAGGTAGGACACAAGGCGTACAGTCACCTCAGCTAGATATGATCAGCAAGTATCAAGTATTCCTGTACGAGCTCCGGGTCACGATAACATCAACAGGTGTGTAGGCAGGTAATAACAGTGCCGCTCTCCTTGTTTACTAATTTACTGGCGATAAAGTCATTTAACACAACATCCGTAATAAACATGAGTGTTATATTTCTCCCTTTTACATCACTTCCATGAAACTGTATCAACATAATTTTCGGAAATGTTATCGTAAATGAGTGTTGATAGTATGACGTATTTTAGTATTCATGGAAATCATGCATATTCAATCGTGCCTTTATTATACATAGTATGAAAAAAATACAACGATGTAATCATACATAATCATGTTGTCAGGTTAGAGTTTTCTTTTTTCATCGACTTATATTTTTATTTGGTGTTTGTTGATCTAATTATTATTCACGTGGAGGTAATGTTTACTACTTCTGGCTGTGACTTATTCCCCCCCCCCCTCCACATACATACAGTACAGGGTCATGGAAAAATAATTAATGCCCGGTTTGTAATAAATAACCATTCAACATCTGTTCTTTCTTTCTTTCTCTCTATGACCCTGAATTACTCACTACAACAAACGTGTGTTATCGTGTATCATCTTCATCACCGGGAACACACACACACACACACACACACACACACTTGGTAGATCAATTTACTTGATTATTACCCTCCAGCACTTGTTAGCTGCTTTGCCTGAACTCAATACTGGGTTTTCCTCGCACGTGAACAATGTTAGTGTGTATGTTTGTCTTGTTTTTACTTAAATATACATCATTCAACACAGTCATTCAGCCAGACACATATACAGAGATCCCTGACTGATCAATTATTTGACTGACTCATTGATTGACTTTCTGAGTGACTAACTGGAAATACGTTCCTGGCAGTCCAACGTTGATGTATCTGCGGATCACCTGAGAGACATGTGACCTTTATTATCTGGAAGAGACATCAAAGAGACCCAACATGTTAACAACAAATCCTCTACACCACCATAAAGTTTGGGGCGAGTCTTAGTGAAGGCTGTTGAGTGCACTGTTGGCCACACTGCCTCCATGTTTACCGAGTTAGACTTTTCCTTATCATAATGTATCTCTTTCCTATTGTCTTTAAAAGGCCCTCAGGTCTATTGTTCCCACCTTTAACTCTTCACCTTCGTATAAAGAATCAGGGTGGACGGTCTTAGACCTGGACGTGTAGGCCTACCCTGTGTATTTCTTCTGTTCGTTTGTGTGAAAGTAACTGTTAACTTCGACAGGTCAGGTTGATCCATCTTCAGGCAACTCTACACAGCCTTTGATGACCAGAGAGGGTTGGGCCTTCCTCGTAGCCCCAATTAATGATAACTGCACTAAAGAATTAAACTTCTTTCAGTCGTACAAAGGTACAGTGTTTGTTGTTCTTTCCTAAAAATGTAACACACACACACACACACACACACACACACACACACACACACACACACACACACACACACACGAAACATTATTCTACCTAGAGATATTTTGTCTCTTTGTCGAATCGGTCTGTAAACACACGACTTTCACTATCAAGGAGGACTGGTCTTTATGAAACGTTCAAGGTGATCATTGGGGTAGTCGACCGCTCGATACAGGTCAAAAGAAATGAAAACCACTAAGGTCAACACAATCCAAGTTCCACCAAGTGAGTGACACTTTACCAACACAGTTCTATCTTCGTTAATTTACTTTCTAAACTTTAATATTAATGAGTGAGGTGGCAGGAGCGACAAACATTATGACTCAGACTACACCCAGGAGCGCCCTCACACTCTTGCTTATCTCGTCTCTCAACCTTATAATAGAGAAGAGATACGAGGCTCCGGCCGAGAACGAGACAAGAGCCAAGGCCTCTTGAGCTGTCTGTATTGTACCATTATACTTCTCTTAAAATTGCTAAACTTTAACTTATTTTTTTATTGTTTTGTTTACCTTCTGCCTATACCTTCGGCACGTAGCGCCTCATCTAATAAGAGAGGGATAGCCGTAAGTGCCTGTAGTGTATATACCTTAGGTTACATATAATGGAGAAACGTGTACATGGGGGAAGCGTGGGATACCCGTTAGTAGAGTGTGTACACAGTGAGTCTTGCAAGAGGCTGTAGTGTAGAGGCACGAAACAAAGAGTATCCTGGGTGTGGGGTGTGGGGGAGGGTGTGCGGTGTGGGGGGAGGGTAGGGAAGGGTGTGAGGGGAGGGTGTGGGGAAAGGGTGTAGGGAAGGGTGGGGAAGGCTGGAATTGAGAGCAGGATAACTAATCAAGCTCAAGACTAATACATGTGGGAGTGTTACGGAGGATTAATGTGTCCTTAGTTAAATAGGAAGGCGTAGGAGGACGACACGGCAATGAAGGAGGAGGAGGGAGAAGAGGAAGAGGAGGGAGAAGAGGAGCAGAGAGAGGAGGAGGAGCAGAGAGAGGAGGAGGAGCAGAGAGAGAAGGAGGAGGAGGAATACAGGGTAAATATGAAAGAGGAAAAAAAAGAATCCCCTGAAAACGGGAAAGAGGGAGGGAGAGGAGGAAAAGGAGATGGTCACGGTAAAAAGTAAGGAGGAGGAGGAGGAGGAGGAGGAGGTCATGATTAAGAGGGAGGAGGCAACAGTAGCAGAAGAAGAAGAAGAAAAAAAAGACAGGAAATTGAACATCGAAAGTTACTTCATCTCACTTACAGAGGACAATGTAGGGAACAAAAGCTACGAGGGGCGATGCTGATGAGGCCAGGAATTTGTTGGTGTGGCCAGGAATTTGTTGGTGTGGCCAGGAATTTGTTGGTGTGGCCAGGAATTTGTTGGTGTGGCCAGGAATCTGTTGATGAGGCCAGGAATTTGTTGGTGTGGCCAGTAATAGAGGTCGATGGCCAGTGTTCGAACAATGACTTCATTAGCTCATTGTACTCAGGGGGTTAAATAACTGTAGTCGGGGGTTAAATCACTGTACTCTAGGTGTTAAATCACTGTACTCTTGGGGTTAAATCACTTGTACTCTAGGGGGTTAAATCACTGTACTCTAGGGGTTGAATCACTGTACTCTAGGGGTTAATTCACTGTACTCTAGATGTTAAATCACTTGTACTCAATAGGGTTAAGATTTCCCCATGAAAACACCAGATCACCATATTAACGGGAGGGAAATAGCACGGAATGAAAGAAGGATGGGGACTGGTTAATAATGCAATGATTATGTGAAAGAAGGAGGAGGAGGAAGAGGAGGAGGAAAACAGTTGAGCTTGCAAGAGATAGCCAGTGCTTGTGAGTTTTGAAAGCATTAAATGTCACGAGGTTACAATTCCTTCCCCTCCCCTCTCCTCCCCTTCCCTTCCCTTCCCTCAGTTTGCAATTGCAGCTTAGATCAAGAAGATTTTGAGAGTGGATGTTCAGAACGTGTGGGAGATGTTGCAGCGGCCGGAGGTGGTTGTGGTGGTGGACAGGGGAACGAGCCGTGAGAGATTGTTGTCGAGACTATGCGATTGCCTTTGGAATACAAATCGGTACACAGACTTTGTTCACACACACACACACACACACAGACATGGCACAAAGAAACATAGAAAAACGGGCACAAACAAGACAGCTACAGATAAACAAAGACACATGGTAGAGAATAAAGAGAGAGAGAGAGAGAGAGAGAGAGAGAGAGAGAGAGAGAGAGAGAGAGAGAGAGAGAGTAAACATGTGTGAGGAAATAACTGAATGTGTGTGTGTGTGTGTGTGTGTGTGTGTGTGTGTGTGTCGATGTGGACGTAATGATGAGGGCCGTGTTATGGTGAGGGTAAGGGTGGTGTTGTGTTGGTGGTGTTGTGATGTGATGGTTTATGATGGTGGTGTTGTGATGGTGGTGTTGTGATGGTGGTGTTGTGATGGTGGTGTTGTGATGGTGGTGTGGTGATGGTGGTATAGTGATGGTGGTGTGGTGATGGTGGTGTTGTGATGGTGGTGTTGTGATGGTGTGTGGTGATGGTGTGGTGATGGTGTGGTGATGGTGGTGTTGTGATGGTGGTGTTGTGATGGTGGTGTTGTGATGGTGGTGTTGTGATGGTGGTGTTGTGATGGTGGTGTTGTGATGGCGGTGTGGTGATGGTGGTATTGTGATGGTGGTGTGGTGATGGTGGTGAGGGTCGTATGGTTGTGTGGTCATTAATATAGTTTCTACACCTAAAACAAATTCACCTTTACCTGGCGTCCTGGGACCTGCTAAATGTCAACAACAAACAAACAGACCGACAGGTATAGAAAGGCCTGGGGGATACTGCACAAGATGCCACAAGACTTAAGACAGCAGCAACATACACGGGGTAACTGGAATAGGATACACGGGGTAAATCACATTGGCCACACAGGGTAACTTTAAACACGGGATAACTCACATTGGCTACACGGGGTAACTTTAAACACGGGATAACTCACATTGGCTACACGAGGTAACTTTAAACACGGGATAACACGGGGTAAATCACATAGGCCACACAGGGTAACTTTAAACACGGGATAACTCACATTGGCTACACGGGGTAACTTTAAACACGGGATAACTCACATTGGCTACACGAGGTAACTTTAAACACGGGATAACTCACATCGGCTACACGAGGTAACTTTAAACACGGGGAAAATCACATAGGCCACACGGGGTAACTTTAAACACGGGATAACTCACATTGGCTACACGAGGTAACTTTAAACACGGGATAACTCACATTGGCTACACGAGGTAACTTTAAACACGGGGAAAATCACATAGGCCACACGAGGTAACTTTAAACACGGGATAACTCACATAGGCCACACGGGGTAACTTTAAACACGGGGCATAGGCCACACGGGGTAACTTTAAACACGGGTAACTTTATAACACGGGGGGGTAACTCACATAGGCTACACGGGGTAACTTTAAACACGGGATAACTCACATAGGCTACACGGGGTAACTGAAACATAATAATGGTACTGTACCTCAAATGTAAGGGAAGATCAACCTTTTGCTTCACTCTGTATTCCACCTTCAGTGCCTCCCAGTAACACACAAGCTGAAACAGTGAGAAAAGAACATTCAATTTATAATCATTCCTACGACTGCACACTTTTGTTACACCCTATAATATATAGATATGGGATCACCTGAATATTGGACAGCCCTAGTTTGAATTACTAAAATATTAACCACTCAAAAGGAGGTTTACATGGTGAGTTACTGGCGCCAGTAATTCACCATCACCAAGTACTGCCTGGTGTAAGGACTACTGCTGTTGTTGTTCTTCTTATTATAATTATTGCGCCTCAACAACGATGGGCTTTAAGCGCGTAGGAAGGTTAGTAATCTTGAACTATAAACAATAATAAGACATACAACTGCGAATCATTTCAAGCCGTCGGCCATTTTGTGTAACTTGAACGAGTCCCCTCGGTGCTAAATTTACCCGACCTATCCGCTTCCGTGGTGATTATTGCATCTAAATAATGCAAGTTGTGCGAGTTGGAAGACTAAATTCATCAGTTATTAAAAATTAAAGAATATTAGAGGTAAAGGTCACAGTACACTCACCTGTGTTGTGTCTCACACTGTCCGGATGTTGTCAATAATGATTCTCTTCTTTAAACTCTCAATATCTTCCCAAATTTCTGCTTTAAAAATCTTAATTTCTCCAACTTATGAGTCTCTCTCGCACACAAAACTTAACAAAACACTCACTGATGATGATATGATTTAAGTATAAACACAGTTAATAACGTTATTTGGAATATAAACATTAAAAAACAAAAGAAACCGATACAAATCTCCCGTGGGGTGGACGGAGAAGCGCTGCCCTCCTTTTGCTGCCGGAGATTTGAACTCACCACTCTCCTTACTCCTGATTGGTGAATGTTATCCCTGTCTATCGTCTGATTGGCTACTGATATCCCTGCGTAGCCTCTGATTGGTCAACGCTCCTTCCTCAGACATGTTTGTGCTTATCGTCTATAAATTAATGTCGTATTTCCCAATTCATCTAAAAAACATGAAATACCGCTTTGATATATATTTTAGAGTGATTTCGTATTTCATTAATACGAATTCATTACTGAGACTGATATAATTTTATTGCAGACAAGAGTTGCAGATATATGAAGCCGACACATTCCTCCTCCCTCCCTTCCACGTCACAGCCAGATACTCTTATTACTTAATTTATCTTTAAAAATACCTCAATATTCTTAAAAAAACACACGAGTGGTCAAGAATCGGTTATTGATAGCCTTAAACCATACTTGAAATAAATAGATCCTTCGGCTGCGAAATAAACACGTGGATGTTATTTTCCAGGGTGGCGGCCGGTGTGGACAGTCAGTCCCTCACACCCCGCGCCATGAACGGGGGCGGGAAATATTAAATGGCCTTTATACATCATGTTAAAGAGATGTGTTACTCGTGAAATTTAGGTATGTGTCGAATGAAAGAACTGACTACAATGTACATTCTTAAAGACTATACTTAGATTCTGAAATGCGTACCAAGTTAAAAAAAAAAGTTACACGTTATATCAACAACAATAATTAAAACAAATACGTAAAAAATATAAAGTAATATATATATATATATATATATATATATATATATATATATATATATATATATATATATATATATATATATGTGCAATTAACAGACAACCAAAAATTAGCTTCTTTTTTAATCAAATTATTCGTATTAACATCTTAAATATTTGTCATAGAAGAATTAAATGTAGAAGTGAAATAAAATGAAAATCGGCAACTCATGAGGAAGTGAGTTGCCATCGACTACCATAAAACCTTTCCTTACACTATCAGCAACACAAGGACCTGAAGGGACCCTCCAACAAACCCCAAAACAGCACATTCCCTTAGCTTAGCTTAGTTTATCTAACCTCCCTTGCCCCTGGAGGACTGAGGGGCGTCTGTCACAGGTTAAGCCATAAACCAGCCTCCGCAAGGTGGAAAGCCCACCTGCTGTCATTCTCCTTCTGTACTTCCCACTTCTTAACTATACCTTGCCCTAAATCCCCTTGTTCACCTCAGAGCCACGACTCTCTTATCTCGGTGTTCTGACTGACTGACTGGAATTTAGATATCTGTCCCTTAATTTTATTTCTAAGTGTTGGTGCCTAGTGTATGTCCTAAGCTAGACTACGCAGTGAATGACCTTAAAAACATCTTCAATTTCACCGAATCCCACACAACTTGAAAACATCGCTTGAACTTTTCAGAAGATTTTAATGAACTATTAGAACGAACCAATAATCTGGGAGCGAAAAACATTGAAGCCTCAAATAACGTTGTGACTCTTGACTTACTGAGATCACTGTAGCAGGAGGTGATCGCTGTGCTTATTGTAATGACATCCAGCTTATTAACTGCAATAACTATTTCTCTGTGGTAATATTTTTTTTCTCATCTCTACGCGAAATAGTCACAATAGGATATGGACCCGTGTCGTACGGCTGGCAACGACGCAGTAGTGACCCAACCACGCTAGAAAAGTTATATCCCGTTTCTATTGAATTTATTACACATACACATAGCATTTACTACTGAATTGCTCTCATAAGAAGTTTGCAATAATATTTTGTCGGGTAGCGAGAGGTTCTTAAGTTGTGGTAGATAAATAAACAAATTGTCTGACTATATTGGAAATTCAAAAGAATCACATGAAGAACAGCCACCCTAAACTTGTTCACATTAGGCAGCCATTATACCTTTCATGTTATCAAGAAGTGTTGACATAAACACATCTTGACATCTAATTAACTTGCCCATTGTTAGTAACTATTGAAGGCAGCAGCACACATCATTACTACACCACTAACGTGACCTGTAAGCCTCGGCCAATCAACAGGTGTTTATATGCTACATTAATATTAATTAAATCGTACTATTTGTTCCCACATATTAAATAACCGTCAATAAATCTCTTCTAACGAGGTTGTTGTTGATGTTAATGAGTGTATGTATAACTACATATATAAATGAGGTTACATAATGATTAGCCCCAAATTATTGTCATCTGGGGGTTAGACACCCTAACCTAACCTAACCTAATCTAACCTAACTTAACCTAGCCAAACCTAACCACCACATATATGTTGTTGGCTGAGGTTAGGTTAGGTTAGGTTCGGTGTAAATTTGACAAGCCAATGTGTGGTTGGTTCTACAGCCGGGTATAAGCAGGGGAGAATCTATGACCGTACAGGTGTAAGTAAACAAATGAGTAAATTATCTTAACTTCTAAAAGGTGTTGTATTTACAGACTGACTCACAGTGAAAGCTACATCAAGACCGTGGTGGCCGCCGGTGCACCAACACAACACAACACAACTCAGCACAAAGTCTACCACAATCTAGAGTCAGGTGGACACCATGCCACCTGTATAATGGAACCTGTCACTTGCATACAACAGGTTGGCGCTCACAAGTGTACCTTGGTCAGGTTCATACACGATCCGTACACTGGTCCTCTGAGGCTGCGACTCTCATACCAGGCAGATTAAGAGGTCGTTTTCAGGGACCGTGTGTGTGTGTGTGTGTGTGAGTAGAACACGTTTATTGGGTGAATGTCTCTAAGTGACTTGTGGTGTAATTATTAGTGGTCCCGGGTTCGATCCCTGGACTGAGTGAAACTATGGAAACACCCACACACAC
>NW_024748078.1:0-9696 GCF_018991925.1 Homarus americanus
GGGCCGGCACCCTCAGCACCATGACCCGGGGTGTGAGGCAGGCACCCCTTCAGTGCCATGACCCAGGTGTGAGGCCGGGCTCCCTTCAGTGCCATGACCCGAGTGAGGCCAGGCACCCCTTCAGTGACATGACCCGGGGTGGGGCCGGATACCCTTTCAGTGTCATGAACCTGGGTGTGAGGCCAGGCACCCTTCACATGACCGGGTTGTCAGGCCGGGCACCCTCAAGCACCATGACCCAGGGGTGTGAGGGCCAGGCACCTTCAGTGCCATGACCCGGGTGTGAGGGCCGGGCACTTCAGTGACATGACCCGGGGTGTGGCAGGGCACCCCTCCAGCACGATGACCCGGGGTGTGAGGCCAGGCACCCCGTCAGTGCCATGAACCCAGGTGTGAGGCGGGCACCCTTTCAGTGACATGACCCGGGGTGTGAGGGCAGGGCACCCTCCAGCACCATGGCCTGGGGTGTGAGGCCAGGCACCTCAGTGTCATGACACGGGTGTGTCAGGGGCCTGACACCCCCTCAGCACCATGGCCCGGGGTGTGAGGCAGGCACCTTCAGTGCCATGAATCAGGGTGTGAGGCCGGGCACCTCACTAGCATGCATGACCAGGGTGTGAGGGCAGGGCAAACCTACAGTGCCATGGCCAGGGGTGTGAGGCCAGGCACCTCATCAGTGCCATGATCCCCGTGGTGCAGGGCCAGCACCCCTTTGGTGACCCGGGGTGTGACGGCCGGGCACCCTTCAGTGACATGACCCAGGTGTGAGCCGGGCACCCCTTCAGCACCTTGACCCAGGGGTGTGAGGTGGGCACCCTTCAGTGCCATGACACGGGTGTGAGGCCGGGCTCCATTCAGTGCCATGACCCGGAGTGAGCCAGGCACCCCTTCAGTGACATGACCCAGGGTGTGAGGCCGGGCACCCCATAAGTGACATGATCCAAGTGTTAGGGGCCAGGCACCTTCAGTGTCATGAAACAGGGTTGTGAGGGCAGGCCCCTTCATGACCCGGGGTGTAGGGCAGGCACCCCTTCAACACCATGATCTGGGGTTTGAGGCCAGGCACCCTTCAATGCCATGACCCGGAGTGTGAGAGCTGGGCACCCCTTCAGTGACATGACCCAGGGGTGTCTGGGCCAGGCACCCCTCCAGCACCATGCCGGGGTGTCAGGGCGGGGCACACCCCATAAGTGACAGAACTGGTGTGGGGCCAGGCACCCTTCAGTGTCATGAAACGGGGTGTGGGGAGCAAACACTGATTTTTATGAACCGGGAGTGTGAGGCCGAGTACCCTTCACATGACCAGGGGTGTAATGGCCAGGCACCCCTTCAGCCCCATGACCCAGGGTGTGAGGACAGAGCACACTTCAATGTCATGACCAGGGGTGTGAGGACAGGCCTTCAGTGCCATGACCCAGGTGTTAGAGCTGGGGCACCCCTTCAGTGACATGACCAGGGTGTGAGGCCGGAGCACCGCTCCCAGTGACATGACCTGGGGTGCTTAAAGGGCCGGAATACTTGCCAGAGCACTATGTCCCAGGATGTGAGGCAGGCATCGCTGATGCCCATGACCCAGGGTGTGAGGGCCGGGCTCCCTTTCAGTGCCATGACCCGGAGAGTGAGGCGGTCACCTTCAGTAACGGCCAGGGTGTGAGGGCCGGATACCCACTGATGTCATAGACACGATTGTGAGATGAGCACCCCACATGACGATTGTCAGGGCCGTTTTCCTCAACACCATGACCCGGGGTGTGAGAATGAGCACCCCTTCCAGTGCCGCGGCCGGGTGTGGGGGCCGGGCACCCTTTCAGTGAGCATGACCCGGGCGAGGGCAGGGCGCCCTCCATACGATGACCCAGGGTGTGAGGGCTGACACCTTCAGTGCGCCGACGGAGTGTGAGGCCGGGCACCCTTTCAGTGACACTTGACCCGGGGTGTGAGGGCAGGAGCACCCCTCCGGCACCGCTGGCTGATTGCCAGGGGCCAGAGCACCCCTTCAGTGTCGGCGTTGTGTCCAGGCCTGCCACCCCTCCAGCACCATGGCCCGGGGTCAGCGAGGCCAGGCACCCTTTCAGTGCCATGAATCCCGGGTAGCCGAGGGCCGGGCACCTCGCAACGTACATGACCAGGGTGTGAGGGCAGGGCAAACCTGAGTGCATGGCCAGGGGTGAGGGCCAGGCACCTCATCAGTGCAAACCCGTGGTGCAGGCCAGGCACCTTCAGTGACATGACCAGGGGTGTGAGGGCCAGGCACCACTTGGTGACATGACCCAGGGGTGTGAGGGCCCAGTCACCCCTTCAGCACCTTGACCCGGGGGTGTGAGGTGGGCTTCCACCCCTTCAGTGCCATGACACGGGGTGTGAGGGCGAATACATTCAGTGCCATGACCCGGAGTGTGAGGCCAGGGCCCCCCCCTTCAGTGACATGACCCAGGGTGTGAGGGCCGGGCACCCATAAGTGACATGAACCAAAGGTGTTAGGGGCCAGGCACCCCTTCAGTGTCATGAGGCAGGGGTTGTAGGAGCCAGGCACCCTTCACATGACCCGGGGTGTAAGGGCCAGGCACCTTCAACACCATGATCAGGGTTTTTGGGGCCCAGGCACCCTTCAATGCCATGACCCGGAGTGTGAGAGCTGGGCACCCTTCAGTGACATGACACGGGGTGGCCCAGTGCCGGAGCACCCATACAGTGCTTTGAACCAGGTTGTGAGGGCGGGCACCCCTTCACATGACCCGGGTGTGGGAATCCGGGCACCCCTCCACCACCATGACCAGGGTGTGGGGCAGGGCACTATAAGTGACAGAACCCTGGTGTTGGGGTGAGCACCCCTTCAGTGTCATGAAACAGGGTGTGGGGCAGAACCTTACAGTGTTATGAACCAGGGTGTGAGGACCGGGCACCCTTGACCCGGGGTGTAATGGCCGGGCACCCCTTCAACATGCCCCGGTGTGAGGGACAGGCACCCCTTGAATGCCCTTGACCCGGGGTGTGAGGGGCCGGGCTTCCCTTCAGTGCCATGACCAGGTGTTAGAGCTGGGCACCCCTTCAGTGACATGACCCGGGTGTGAGGGCCGGGCACCCATTCAGTGCCATGAATCGGTGTGAGGGCCGGGCACCTCTGCTTGTACATGACCAGGGTGTGAGGGCAGGGCAAACCTACGGAGAATGCCATGGCCAGGGGGTGTGAGGGCCCCGGGCACCTCATCAGTGCCATGACCCGTGGTGTGAGGGCCAGGCACCTTCAGTGACATGACCCGGGGTGTGAGGGCCAGGCACCCCTTCAGTGACATGACAGGGTGTGAGGGGCCAGGCACCCCTTGAGCACTATGTCAGGATGTGAGGGCCGGGCATCCCTTCAGTGCCACTTGGCCGGGGTGTGAGGGCCGGGCTCCCCCTTCAGTGCCATGACCCTGAGAGTGAGGGCCAGGGGACCTTCAGTGACATGACCCAGGGTGTGAGGGCCGGACCCTTTCAGTGTCATGAACCTGGGTGTGAGGGCCGAGCACCCCTTCACATGACCCGGGTTGTCAGGGGCCAGGCACCCCTCAACACCATGACCCGGGGGTGTGAGGGCCAGGCACCCCTTCCAGTGCATGACCCGGAGTGTGAGGGCCAGGCTTTGCTGGTGACATGACCCAGGGTGAGGGGCGGGGCACCCCTCCTTTGATGACCCGGGGTGTGAGGGCCAGGCACCCCTTCCCAGTGCCATGAACCAGAAAGTGTGAGGCCAGGCACACCCTTTCCCATTGACATGACCCAGGGGTGTGAGGCAGGGCACCCTCCCTTTCCAGGGGTGTGAGGGCCAGGCACCCCTTCCAGTGTCATGACCCCGGGTGTGTCGGGCCTGACAGCCCTCCAGCACCCGGGCACCCCTGCAGTGCCATGACCTGGGTGTGAGGGACGGGCACCCCTCCACCACCATGACCCAGGGTGTGAGGGCCGGGAACCGTTTCAACCCCATGACCCGTGGTGTGAGGGCTGGGCACCCCTTAGGTCCATGACCTGGGGTGTGAGGGCCGTGCACCCCTTCAATGCAGGCCGGGGGTGAGGGCCAGGCACCTTCAGTGTCATGAATCAGGGTGTGAGGGCCCAGCACCCTTTCAGTGCCATGAGGAAGCAGGGTGTGAGTCCAGGCACCACAGTGCTGCAAACTGGGGTGTGAGGGCCAGGCACCTTCATGACCCCAGGTGTGAGGGTCGGCACCACTTCAGTGAAATGAATCAGGTGTGAGGGCCGGGCACCCCTTCAGCACCATTACCCAGAGTGTTAGGGCCAGGCTCGATTTCAGTGCCAGAATCGGGGGTGTGGTCAGGAACCCCATCAGCTCCATGACCCTGGGTGTGATGGCAGGGAACCCTTCAACCCCATGACCCGGGGTGTGGGGCGGGCACCCTCAGACACCATGACCCGGGGTTTGAGGGTCGAGGGACCTTTTCAGTGCCATGAATCAGGGTGTGAAAACCAAGCATCCTTCAGCACCATGACCGGGGTGTGAGGGCCAGGCACCCTGCAGTGCCATGACCCTGGGTGTGAGGGACGGGCACCCTCACCACACCAGACCCGGGGTGTGAGGGCCGGGCGTTTCAACCCCATGACCAGTGGTGTGAGGGCTGGGCACCCCTTAGGTCCATGACCTGGGGTGTGAGGCCGTGCACCCCTTCAGTGCCATGACCCGGGGTGTGAGGGCCGGGCACCTTCAGTGTCATGAATCGGGTGTGAGGCCCGGCACCCTTTCAGTCTGAAACAGGGTGAGGTCCGGGCACCCCTACAGTGCTGCAAACTGGGGTGTGAGGGCGGGCACCCCTTCACATGACCCAGGTGTGAGGGTCGGCACCACTTCAGTGAAATGAATCCGGGTGTGAGGGCCGGGCACCCTTCAGCACCATTACCCAGAGTGTTAGGACCGGGCTCATTTCAGTGCCAGAATCGGGGTGTGAGGGCCGGGCACCCCTCAGGCATGACCCCGGGTGAGGGCCTTCAGTGCCAGGAATCAGGGGTGTAGCCGGGCACCCTTCAGTGCCATGACCCGAGGTGTGAGGGCGAGGCACCCCTTCAGTGACATGAACCGGGTGTGAGGGCGGGCACCCCTCAGCACCATGACCCGGGTGGAAGGGCCGGGAACCGCTAACCCCATGATCCGGGGTGTGAGGCCGGGCACCCTTTAGGTCCATGACCCGGGGTGTGAGGGCCGTGCACCTTTAAATGCCATGACCTGGGGCGTGGGCCGGGGACCCTTTCAATGCCATGAATCAGGGGTGTGAAAGCCGGGCACCTTTAGCACCATGACCCGGGGTGTGAGGGCCAGGCACCCCTCCAGTGCCGTGACCCGGGGGTGTGAGCCAGGCACCCCTTCAGTGACATGACCCGGGGTGTGAGGGCCAGGCACCCCTTCAGTGTCATGAACCCGGGGTGTGAGGGCCCAGCCTTTCCCAGTGCCATGAAACGGGGTGTGAGGTCCGGGCACTACAGTGCTGAACTGGGGTGGAGGGCCAGGCACCCCTTCCACATGACCCAGGGTGTGAGGGTCCGGCACCACTTCAGTGAAATGAATCCGGGGTGTGAGGGCCGGGCACCCCTTCAGCACCATGCAGAGTGTTATGGCGGGCTCATTCAGTGCCAAGAATCGGGGTGTGAGGGCCGGGCACCCTATCAGTACCATGACCCGGGGTGGGATGGCCGGGAACCCCTTCAGTGCATGACCCCGGGGTGTGAGGCCAGGCACCCCTTCAGTGCCATGACCGGGGTGTGAGTGCCAGGCACCCACAGTGCCTTGAAAAGAGGTGTGTGGTTCGGCACCCCTTCACTTGAACCGGGGTGTCAGGGCGGGCACCCCTTCAGCACCATGATCCAGGGTGTTAGGGCCGGGCTCGATTTCAGTGCCAGAACCGGGGTGTGAGGGCCTGGCACCCCAACAGCACCATAACCCGGGGTGTGAGGTTCGGGCACACCTCCAGCACCATGACCCGGGTGTGAGGTTCGGGCACACCTTCAATGACATGACCCGGGGTGGAGGGCTGGCACCCTCTAGCACCATGACCCCGGGGTGTGAGGGCCAGGAACCGCTTAACCCCATGATCTGTGCACCCTTTAGTGCCATGACCCGGGGTGTGGTTCAGTGCCATGAATAGAGTGTGATGTCCAGGCACCCTTCAGTGTTGCCAGACCGGGGGGGCTAACCACTTCGGTCTCCATGACCCGGGGTATGAGGCCGATACTAAGCATGGCAGGTTGTGGGGGCAGGCACCTGATATGAACAGGGTGTGAGGCCGGGCACTTTTCACCAGGGTGTGGCCAGGCACCCCTTCACTTTTATGACCAGGTGTGAGCTGGGCACCCCTTCCATTGACATGAACCTGGGTGTGAAGGCAGGTACCACTTTCAGTGACATGACCCAAGGTGTGAGGAGCCCAGGCACCCCGCCCACCCTGGCCAGGGTGCCGGGGCCAGGCACTGGTGCCTGGCACCTGGTGTGAGGCCGGGCACCTTCAGTGTCACCAATCGGGGTGTGACGACCAGGCACCCTTTCAGTACCACTGAAGAGCAGGGTGTGTCAGCTGGAGCACCCCTTCAGGGACATGACCCAGGTGTGAGCCAGGCACCCCACATCAGCACCATGACCGGGGGTGTTGGGGCGGGCACCCTTTTAGGTCCATGACCCAGATTTGTCATGGCCGTCCTGCTCAGTGACATGACCGGTGTTTGGACTGGAGCACTATGACATGGTGGCCAGCACCTCAGCACCATGACCTGGGGTGAGGGCCAGAGCACTTCAGTGCTATGGCAGGGTGTGAGCGGGCACCCTTTGATGTAAGCAGGTGTGAGGCAGGCACCAGGGGTCTTGAGGCGGGTGCCCTTCCTGACCTGGGGTGTGAGAATTCGGGCACCTTCAGTGACATGACCCGGGGTGTGAGGACCGGGCTCTTTAGTGACATGACCTGGGGGTGTGAGGCAGGGCACCCTTCCTGACGGGGTGTGAGGCCAGGCACCTGTTCCCAAAGTGCCGCGGCCAGGGTGTGAGGCCAGAACTTTGCCCCAGGTCACGGCAGGGGTGTGGGCCGTGCACCTCTTCAGTATTTTATGACCCAGGGAGTGTGAGCCAGCACCCTTTAGTGATGGCCGGGGGTATGAGGGCCAGGCACCCCTGCAGCACCATGAACCCCAGGTGGCGGGGGCCGGGGAACGTTTCAACCCCCACTTGACCCCGTGGTGCAGAGGCTGGGCACCCCTTTGGGTCCCGGGTGTGGCGTGCACTTCAGTGCCATGAACCGGGGTGTGAGGGCCGGGCACCCCTTCAGTGACATGACCCGGGGTGTGAGGGCCGGGCACCCGTTTAGTGACATGACCCTGGGTGTGAAGGCCGGGAACCCCTCCAGCACCATGACCCAGGGTGTGAGGGCCGGGCACCCGTCCAGCACCATGACCCGGGGTGTGAGGGCCGGGCACCTCATCAGTGCCATGACCCGGGGTGTGAGGGCCGGGCACCACTTCAGTGACATGACCTGCGGTGTGAGGGCCGGGCAAACCTTCAGTGCCATGGCCAGGGGTGTGAAGGCAGGGCACCCCTTCAGCACCATGACCCGGCGTGTGAGGGCCGGGCTCCCCTTCAGTGCCATGACCCGGGGTGTGAGGGCTGGGCACCATTCAGTGACATGACCAAGGGTGTGAGGACCGGGCACCCGTTCAGAGCCATGAATAGGGGTGTGATGTCCGGGCACCCCTACAGTGTTATGAACCGGGGTGTGAGGGCCGGGCACCCTTTCACATGACCCGGGGTGTGAGGGCCAGCAACCACTTCAGTGCCATGACCCGGGGTATGAGGGCCAGGCACCCCTTCACTGGCATGAAACGGGGTGTGGGGGCAGGGCACCCCTTCAGTGACATGCACCTGGGTGTGAGGGCCGGGTACCCTTTCAGTGACATGACCCAAGGTGTGAGGGCCGGGCACCCCTCCAGCACCATGACCCGGGGTGTGAGGGCCGGGCACCCCTTCAGTGCCATGACCCGGAGTGTGAGGGCCGGGCACCCCTTCAGTGTCACCAATCGGGGTGTGAGGGCCAGGCACCCTTTCAGTGCCATGAAACGCGGTGTGTCGGCCGGGCACCCCTTCAGGGACATGACCCGGGGTGTGAGGGCCGGGCACCTCATCAGCACCATGACCCGGGGTGTTAGGGCCGGGCACCCTTTTAGGTCCATGACCCGGGGTGTCATGGCCGTGCACCCCTTCAGTGACATGACCCGGGGTGTGAGGACCGGGCACCCCTTTAGTGACATGACCCGGGGTGTGAAGGCCGGGCACCCCTTCAGTGCCATGACCCGGGTGTGAGGGCCGGGCACCCTTTGAGTGCCATGAAACGGGGTGTGAGGGCCGGGCACCCCTACAGTGCTGCGAACCGGGGTGTGAGGGCCGGGTACCCCTTCACATGACCTGGGGTGTGAGGGTCGGGCACCCCTTCAGTGACATGACCCGGGGTGTGAGGACCGGGCACCTCTTTAGTGACATGACCTGGGGTGCGAAGGCAGGGCACCCCACCAGCACCATGACCCGGTGTGTGAGGGCCAGGCACCTATTCAGTGCCATGACCCGGGGTGTGAGGGCCGGGCACCCCTTCAGTGACATGACCCGGGGTGTGAGGGCCGGGCACCTCATCAGTGCCATGACCCGGGGTGTGAGGGCTGGGCACCACTTCAGTGATATGACCCGGGGTGTGAGGGCCGGGCACCCCTTCAGCACCATGACCCGGGGTGTGAGGGCCGGGCTCCCCTTCAGTGCCATGACCCTGGGTGTGAGGGCTGGGCACCCCTTCAGTGCTATGACTCGGGGTGTGAGGGCCAGGCACTTTAGAGTATACATGACCCGTTTTGAGGCCAGCAGTAATGCCATGGCCAGGGTGTGAGGGCCGGTGCCTCATCAGTGCCATGACCCGGGGTGTGAGGGGCTGGGCACCACTTCAGTGACATGACCCGGGGGTGTGAGGGCGGGCACCACGCTGAAGTGCACTTGACCCGTGGTGTGAGGGCCAGAGGCACCCCTTCAGCACCATTACCCGGGGTGAGGGCCCGGGCTTCCCTTCTGATGCCATGACCTGGGTGGCGAGGCCCAGGCACCTTCAGTGACATGACCAAGGTGTGAGGACCAGGAACCACTTCAACTCCATGACCCGGGGTGTGAGGCCGGAGGCACCGCTAGGTCAGCCAGGGGCGTCGCTGGCCGCGCACCCCTTTCAGTGACATGACCCGGGGTGTGAGGCCGGGTGCCCCAGCACACAATGACATGACCTGGGATGTGAAGGCCGGGCACCCCTCCAGCACCATGACCCGGGGTGTGAGGGCCAGGCACCCCTTCAGCACCATGACCCGGGGTGTGATGGCCGGGCACCCCTTCAGTGCCATGACCCGGGGTGTGAGGGCCGGGCACCCCTTCAGTGTCACGAATCGGGGTGTGAGGGCCGGGCACCCCTTCAGTGACATGACCCGGGGTGTGAGGGCCGGGCACCCTTTCAGTGCCATTACCCGGGGTGTGAGGGCCGGGCACCCCTTCAGTGTCACGAATCGGGGTGTGAGGGCCGGGCACCCCTTCAGTGACATGACCCTGGGTATGAGGGCCGGGCACCCCTCCAGCACCATGACCCGGGGTGTGAGGGCCGGGCACCCCTTCAGTGCCATGAATCGAGTGTGATGTCGGCACCTCAGCAC
>NW_024748079.1:0-8782 GCF_018991925.1 Homarus americanus
GTTAGTGTGTATAAAAACATTGATCAACTTATGGCTTTGAAAACTATCAGCGGCAACTGGTGAAACACATCAGGTCCACAATAGTTAATGGAGACATTTTACAGTAGCCGACCACACACACACACACACACACACACACACACACACCAATATAGCCAAGCACTGTGTACTATAACAGGTAACAATTTCAATTCAATTCAATTTCAATATTTATTCCTTGATAGAGGAAGCGGGATCCTAGTGCTGTCACTAGGTACCCCTGAACTGGCCTTTTAACCGTTGATTCCTTCTGGGTTAATGAGGCAGGAACATGTAAATTATATAGGGTTTTAGTAGCGAAACACAATTGTCTGTTATCTATTTATTGAGGAACTATCTCATATACAGTTCCACTGTAGCTATGAGTGTTAAGATGAGGACGAAGGCTATATTAAATAGCTCTTCTAAATACGTCCGTTTGGTGTGAGGTGTTGAGTGACAATCCGCTTATTTTTAATTGCTGATCTTAAGAGTCTTAGGGGCCGCGCCTCAAGGAACTTGCCCATCACGTGATGTGACCATGTCACCTCATAGCCAGTGGAAAATTACAGGGGATAATATGATTATATAAACCCAATGTACTGCCCTGATATTCATATAAGAACTAAGGGGCTAATACACCCCTTTACAATAACACCAGAAGCATCTGGCAAGTGTCACAAGTATATATAAATATTATAAAGGGGCTTACTAAGGAAGGAAGGAAGGAAGGATATTCCTTTAACATATCATCAACATTATTTACATAACATCTTGCCAGTATGGGAAGGATCATCGTGTTTCCATCAGGGGGTCGTGGAGTGGTGGTCCAGCAGGCGTCACGGAAGCGTTGTGTTTGGGGTCATCTTAGGAGGTAACAGTCCAGGTGTTCACCACGGTTCTCACTATACGTCAGCGTAAACCATCATTCATTCATCCGTCTGCGCCACACACAAAAAACTATACTTCACGTGAAACAATAAAAATAACAAATTACGTTCACACATTGTTATTAGTAAACAGCCATTTACCTTTATACTTGGTTTACGAAACATAAATACAAGTTCTGAAACATTCACCAGCAGCCCCCCTCGTGGTGGACTGACGACCTTGTCCCACCGTCATGTTCCCCGAGGCCATGGTCAAACCTTGAGGGTGTTGGTGTTGGTAGTTGTTGTTCGTTGTTGTTGTTCGTTGTTGTTGTTGTTCGTTGTTGTTGTTGTTCGTTGTTGTTCGTTGTTGTTGAGGTTTGTTGTTGTTCGTTGTCGCTGAGGTTTGTTGTTGTTCGTTGTCGCTGAGGTTTGTTGTTGTTCGTTGTCGCTGAGGTTTGTTGTTGTTCGTTGTCGCTGAGGTTTGTTGTTGTTCGTTGTCGCTGAGGTTTGTTGTTGTTCGTTGTCGCTGAGGTTTGTTGTTGTTCGTTGTCGCTGAGGTTTGTTTGCTGTTCGTTGTCGCTGGAGGTTTGTTGTTGTTCGTTGTTTTGAGGTTTGTTGCTGTTCGCTGTCGCTGAGGTTTGTTGTTGGGTTCGTTGCCGCTGAGGTTTGTTGTTGTTTCGTTGTCGAGGTTTGTTGTTGTTCGTTGTCGCTGAGGTTTGTTGCTGTTCGTTGTCGCCGAGGTTTGTTGTTGTCTGTTGTCGCTGAGGTTTGGTTGTTGTTCTGTTGTCGCTGAGGTTTGTTGTTGTCGTTACGCGAGTTTACGTTCGTTGTCGCTGTCTGTCCCCAAAAAATACACAAAACTATAAAAAAAAATAATAAAAAATAATAAAAAAAATAAATAAAAAAATAAATAAAAAGAAAAAAATTACGAAAATAAAAAAAAAAATAAAAAAAATAAAATAAAAGGTACCGAAAAAAAAGAAAAGGAATCATAAATTAATAATTAATTAAAAAAAGAAAATAATAAAAAAAAATAAAAAAAATAAAATAAAATAAATATATAAATAAAAAAATATAAAGATAAATAAAAAATAAGGTGTGGAATGGTACAGCGGATGGGTCCACGAAACACCGGGAAAAAAAATAAAAATAAAATAAAGAAGTAAAAAAAAATAATTAAATAAAAAAAAATAAAAAAAAATAAAAAAATATAAAAAAAATAAATAAATAAAATAAAAGGTACCGAAAAAAAAAGGAATCATAAATTAATAACTAATTAAAAAAAGAGAAAATAAAAAAATAAAAAAAAATAAAAAAAAAATTAAAAAATTTAAAATAATAAAATAAGGTGAGGAATGGTACAGCGGATGGGTCCAATAAAACACCGAAAAAAAAAAAAAAAAAGTAAAAAAAAAAAAAAATAAATAAAATAAAATAAAATAAAGGTACCGGAAAAAAAAGGAATCATAAATTAATAATTAATTAAAAAAAAGAGAAAATAATAAAAAATAAAAAATATAAAAATAAAAATAAATAAATAAATAAAAAATATAAAGATAAATAAAAATATGTGGAATGGTACAGCGATGGGTCCACGAAACACTGGAAAAAAAAAAAAAAAAAAAAAAAAAAAAAAAAAAAAAAAAAAAAAAAATAAAAACAAAAAATAAAATAAAAGGTACCGAAAAAAAAGAAAAGGAATCATAAATTAATAACTAATTAAAAAAAGAGAAAATAAAAAAATAAAAATAAATAAAAAAATTAAAAAAATTAAAAATAATAAAATAAGGTGTGGAATGGTACCTTCCGTCAGGGACAGCGGAAGGGTCTACGAAGCACCGAAAAAAAAAATAATAAAATAAAAGGTACCGAAAAAAAGAAAAGGAATCATAAATTAATAACTAACTAAAACAAGAGAAAATAATAAAAATGAAAAATAAAATAAAATAAATAAATAAATATAAAAATATAAAACTAAATAAAAAATATGGTGTGGAATGATACCTTCCGTCAGGGACAGCGGAAGGGTCCACGAAGCACCGAAAAAAAATAGAAAATAAAAAAAAATAAAAAAATAAAACGATAAAAAAGGACAAAACAATAAACCGTAAAACAACTAAAAAAAAAATTTTTTTCAGACCAACTATGACACCATCACCCATGTATACCCTGAGGTCAGACCAACAACTATGGCACCATCACCCATGTATACCCTGAGGTCAGACCATCAACTATGACACCATCACCCATGTATACCCTTGAGTCAACAACTATGGCACCATCACCCATATACCCTGAGGTCAGACCAACAACTATGACACACCATCACCCATGATAGTTCTGAGGCTGTGGAATTCAACAACTATGCACCATCACCCATGTATACCCTGAGGTCAGACCAACAACTATGACACCATCACCCATGCATAATTCCCCTGGAGGCCGAATCACCAACATGCACCACCACCATGTATGTCTCCTGAGGTCAGACCAACTATGGCACCATCACCCATGTATACTGGAGGTCAGACCAACAACTATGGCACCATCACCCATGTATACCCTGAGGTCAGGCCAACAACTATGGCACCATCACCCATGTATACCCTGAGGTCAGACCAACAACTATGGCACCATCACCCATGTATACCCTGAGGTCAGACCAACAACTATGGCACCATCACCCATAACCCATACCCTGAGGTCAGACCAACAACTATATTTTTTATCACCCATGTAATACCCTGAGGTCCAGACCAACAACTATGGCACCATCACCCATATATACCCTGAGGTCAGACCAACAACTATGGTACCATCACCATGCATACCTGAGTCAGACCAACAACTATGGCACCATCACCCATGTATACCCTGAGGTCAGACCAACACTGTAACCATCCCCACTTATGTATACCCTGAGGTCAGACCAACAACTATGACACCAGCACCCATGTATACCCTGAGGTCAGACCAACAACTATGGCACCATCACCCATGTATACCCTGAGGTCAGACCAACAACTATGACACCATCACCCATGTATACCCTGAGGTCAGACCAACAACTATGACACCATCACCCATGTATACCCTGAGGTCAGACCAACAACTATGACACCATCACCCATGTATACCCTGAGGTCAGACCAACAACTATGGCACCATCACCCATGTATACCCTGAGGTCAGACCAACAACTATGGCACCATCACCCATGTATACCCTGAGGTCAGACCAACAACTATGACACCATCACTCATGTATACCCTGAGGTCAGACCAACAACTATGACACCATCACCCATGTATACCCTGAGGTCAGACCATCAACTATGGCACCATCACCCATGTATACCCTGAGGTCAGACCAATAACTATGGCACACACACCAAATTATGGAAGAGTCTGTGTCATCAGGCAATTGACACTGAAGACCTGGCGAGTGCACTACGGGACGTGGTACCACCCAATGTGACTGGTGGCGAAGACGTCGGCGCAGCTATGGATATGGAAACATGTGGGACGAGGCTAAACCCGATGGAAATATTGGATGAAAAAGATTGTAAATTAATTTGGAAATAGATTAATATACAAATAAACATTGAATTATCTATTGTGGAACAACCGGATGATGAACAATTTAAAGAACATATGGTATCCGATGATGTGGTGTTATAACAAACTGGTTGTTTTGTTTAAGTCTGGAAAGAGAATGATGTGTAATAACTGTAGAGGAATTAGCATAATGGTTACTCAAGCGAAATTATATGATTCGTTGATATTGAACAGACTTCAATTATGGTGTAATATTGATAAATGTCAAGCCGGTGCACAAAAAAGTAGAGTAAGTATTGAGCAGATTATTGCTTTAAGGTTATTATGTGATTATGCTGTTTATAAAAAAAGTTGTTATATGTGTTATTTATAGATTTTAGTAAAGCTTATGAGAGAGTCCCTCGTAGGAAGCTGATAGACCACCTTAAGAGTTTAGGATGTGGAAAGTAATGTTAAAAGCGTTAGAGTCCATGTACACTTGTACAAAAAATGCATTAAAAGCAGCAATAGTTGATGCGTCTAACGGGGTCCGCCAGGGAGATCCGACGAGCTGTTAATTGTTTATTTTATATATTGATCATATGATAAAAAAATGATGAAGAGAGCAATTTGCTACAGACGGTTTCTAGGGTAACTTACATGGTTTACTGTTAGTGGATGATGCTGTAATACCAGCAACAAATAGGGAGATGTGTAAAAAGAAACTCGGCATTGTATTCCAATATTGTAAAGACTCTGGAATGGTGATAAATGAAAAGAAATTTTTTTGTGGTTAACGGCCAAGAAAGAGATAAACTTTGTCTGACGATAGAGGGAATTGAGGTGAGCTATACCAGGGAAGGAGGAGGTGTGTTATGGTGTGCGAGGGAGGGAGGAGGTGTGTTATGGTGTGCGAGGGAAGGAGGAGGTGTGTTATGGTGTACGAGGGAAGGATTGATTATGATTTTGCAGCTTACAGTGGCTACTTTATTGTGCACCCAACACTCACCCTGTGAGCGGTAGCGCAAAAGGTTTGCAGAGTAGAGTTTACAACGGGTCATAATAATTATCCCCCGTTGTCAGAATATTATGGCACTGAATGTTACACCGTATTTCAATTACATTATTTGTTTAGTTCTATACATAAAGGGTAACTTATTCACAAAAGCGCGAGTACAGGTGTGTGAGGCAGTATGTCTGGCCACACACTTTGTTATTCACATTTGCGTGAGAAGTATTCAAGCACATTGTGTATTTGGTTCTGTACATGAGAACTGATAAAGTTACTAAGTGCAAAAGAGTGGATACAATCTTAATATGTCGTCTATCTTGCCATTACAGATGAAGTGTTGTGCCATTTCACACAGTGTGCTTGGACCAGTCCCTTAAAGGTTCTATCTTCACACAGTCGAGGACGTAGTGTTCAAGCGTGTGGCTATATGTCTGGCCACACACTTTACATTTAGTCTTGTTTACATCTGCTTGAGGAACA
This sequence comes from Homarus americanus, assembly GCF_018991925.1. Lineage (NCBI taxonomy): Eukaryota > Metazoa > Arthropoda > Malacostraca > Decapoda > Nephropidae > Homarus > Homarus americanus. Next base: position 5,919 of record NW_024748079.1, read on the forward strand.
TACTGCCAGAGGTACTTATATCCTAACCTTAATCTAGCGGTTACAACATCTTGTAATCTAGTGATCTTGTTACTTGCTCCATATACATGTTTCACTTGATACATCTCATCATGGTAACTTATGGATCGACTAGTGCCTGTTTGTACTAGTCTACTTGCGTCAAACTCATCAATAAGTTCTTTCCTAATTACAGTTTTATGGGTTCTTTTTGACAGATCCAAATTGTATTCAACGGTGTCTTTGTTAGACGCGAGTTTGGCGAGGGCATCAACTCTGTCATGTTTTATGAGGCCTATGTGAGAGGGGATCCACAACAGTGTGACCCTGACACCCCGGTCAACATATTTGTGTCTGGCTTCAGAGACAAGCGCGTGACAACTTGAGTCGAGGGTGCCAAGGGCAAGTAGTGAGAATAGAGAGTCAGTGATGATGAGACTGTCAGTAACAGTGGTTTCAATGAATTTAATAGCTGTGAGTATGGCAACTAATTCAGTTTGTAGAGTGGATGCCCAGTTGTTAATTAACTCCTTTCTCAATTATATTACCGTTAGGTTGAGTCACAACAATAGCACTTCCAGCCCTCCCACAGGCGGTGTTAAGAGATCCATCAGTGTAGATGGTCTGTGTGATATTATCATCAGTCTGTAGAGTGTGTATGTGTTCAAGAGCTCTCACTTTGGCAGTGTGTTGGAGATAAATACTTTGTATAATTAATTTTTTAGGCGGATATGTCGGTATTGTGATATCGAAGGGAACTGTCCGCTAGGGTGGCAGGAAGCGCTGTTGTGTCTCAACTTTGTACAGGTGGTCTAGTCCAAACATCTTCATATGTGTAGCTGTAGTTTGGATCCATTTAGAATCGCTAGTCCCATGGTTCATACATTCTAGCAATTTCAAGGAAACAATGTTACGCAGAAGCCTCAGGGCTATTATGAGGTTGACTTCATTTATTCTATCTTTAACACTGGGTATACCTAGTTCTTTCCTCATATTAAGTACTTTAGTGCTCATGGGACATCCTAGGATAATTCTGAGGGCTTTATTTTGCATTTTCTCGAACTTGTCAACGCCTTTCCCGTCACGAAGGACCAGGGCTGGTGCGTGGTAATCTATCAGAGATCTTAGTTCACAGACATGTTACCCCGTGTGGCTAACATGTTTTGCACTGTTACCATTGTATATACTTCCTGGTTCTGCCTCAAGAGCGCTGCATCTGCACGCCACATCTCCTAAAAATAAGTTTTAGTATGAATGGCCTTCTGAAAATTAGGTCAAACGTTGAATTGTCTGCACGGAGCATAAACTCGGCTAACATTCTCGCCAAATGATGATGTACCGACCAAACGTCATGCCTGGAAACAGGTTTGGGTGTGGTGGAATGTCTTTGGTGATGGAAGGTTAAACGTTCAAAACAGCACAAAGTAATGCCTCCACAGATGACACTCCCGTCCTGGTAAATATTAGTACGGAAGGTTCGTGTATAGTATCCTGCAAGTTGTGTTACGGCCACGGTTCCATACAAAATATATATATATCAACTTAGTTTCGTACCACAGTTTTCTGAAATGATATATGTTACGAACCCCTCCACCCAGCACTACGAAGCACGCCATCTATTGTCCTGATCTACCTACCCAGCACCACGAGCAACGCCATCTAGGGACGAGACACGAGTATGACTCGTCTTAGTTACCACTCCGAGGTTTCCCTTCTCCATATCCTGGGTTGCGTCACCTCCTCAAAGTCTTCTTTGTCAGCTCCAATTCGAGGAGAGGCACTTGGCTCTGGGAAGTGACCACAGGATCATCTATCCTCTAAACCTACGTGCAGTGACTACCTACCGTCTTCTACAATACTCAGCCTTACTCGTCAGCCATCTCAGCTCCTCACTTAAGTACTATTATCCTGTATTAACTCCCCCCACGTCCACTTGCTTCGAGATTGTTTTATGTTTATTAATATGTATATACTGTTAATGTTTAGGTTAAGTTTGGTTAAGGGTAATTTATAAGCTGAATATTTTGTTAAGGGATTTATGGTACTCTATTATATACAACGAAAACTCGCATCCTTTGTCTACCCTTTTATAGTCCGATTGTCTTTGTTTGTTTTTTTTTATTGTTGTTACCTGTTGGGATCTGGGTAGACGTATAACTATATTCTAAATCCCCAACTCGTAACAAATGGCGACCGTGACAGGACACGACCTTAAGTACCATATTCCTTCCTCCCTTGTTACTCGGTGTTAATTATTCCTCCCAGTCACTTCTGTTCACAATTGCTTTAATGTAGTTTAAAGTTTCCTACATATGTGTGTGCATATATTGGTATTATCGTATAGTAAGAGTGACAGACGTAGGATATTAGGTTCCAAGTGTCATAAGGCTTACCTGTTATTACACGTGGCAGTTGTGTAGTAAGTCTTATCGAGTGTTGGGAAGAATCCGGATCTGTTTAATGCCGTACCCTCACTCCAGAGTAGGTTGTTCCATAGTCACTAGTTTACGGTGAAGTGATATCTTGGGACGCCACGCTCTACCAGGACCCCATAATTATACAGCCTCAATTATTGTTCTTCTCATTATCTCATTCAGGGTCAATCATACCATTTATCAGGGTTGTTAATCCGGATCTTTATATTAATGCCGTAATACGCCCTTCCTCTTTCAAGTATCTTTCCAAGTCTCTTATCCTTATCTAAGGATCTTATCAGAAGAACAATATTCATAAGTGTAATTTCCCTAGGTATAACTTGGGTAGTTTCCGGGACTTTCTGGTTATCCACTGCCGTGATATTTTCTAGGGTAATCCACTTATCTTATCTTTTTGACCATTAGTTAATTTATCTAGTTTTTCTTAACAAT
>NW_024748080.1:0-8409 GCF_018991925.1 Homarus americanus
GAGTAGGGTAGGGAAGGGAGAAGAGGTGAGGGAGGAACGTAAGGAGAAAGGGATAGGGAGGGTAAGGTTAGGGATGATACCCGTCAAATAAAGGGAGGGGGGGAGGAGGGGAGGGGGGATGGGGGGGAGGGAGGGAAGAGGGGATTTGGCTGCTAATGAGTGATTATAGGAGGTAAATAAAGTCATTAATACGCAATTATATCTGTGTTTACACTGTTATCGCAACTTAATAGTGGACGTCTGTTTACTGGTCTGACTCTCTCTCTCTCTCTCTCTCACCATGTCAATAAATCAAACTTCACCTCACACACACACACACACACGCACACATCTCTGTAATTTAAGTTTGTTTTCCATATTATTCTTATTTTGTATTTCTGAAATTTTACTTTTATTTTGCATTTTTTTTAGTATTGTAAGTTTAGTATTAAGGTGTATTGTTGTTGTATTGTTGTTGTATTATTTAGTGTTATTGTAAGTTTAGTATCGTAGTCATAAACATTTGTGCTGTTCTTCCCCTTGTATAAACATTCCCCTGAAGAAGAATCAATGTTTATAGTTGTATGCATTACCCTAACCTAACCTAACCTATCCTAACCTAACCTAACCTAACCTAACCTAACCTATCCTAACCTAACCTAACCTAACCTAACCTAACCTAACCTAACCTAACCTAACCTATCCTAACCTAACCTAACCTAACCTAACCTAACCTAACCTATCCTAACCTATCCTAACCTAACCTTAAGTAAACATATATGATAAGATAGGCAGTACGATACTTTTTCCCATTGGCAGGAGTGTGTAAGCTCCGCCCACATTCTCTCGTCAGGGACTTGTAATTGGTTGGCTGAGGCAGGTGAGGGGGTGACGTGGTGTTGTTTAATTGGTTCCGTCAGACAGGTGAATGGCCAAGTGGCATATTCACTTTCAGAGTCTTTAAGTGTACACCATACACCATAAACCGTACACCATACACCGTACACCATACACCGTACACCATACACCGTACACCATACACAATACACCGTACTTATAAATATAAACATAAGAATTTCTCTAATTTATTTGTAAATATATAAATTCCTCTAATTTATTTGTGTATTAATAAATTCAACTAACTAACATATATATATATATATATATATATATATATATATATATATATATATATATATATATATATATATATATATATATATATATATATATTTAAACAGGAAAAAGGAATACCCTGAGTCACTAATACAAATAGTTGGTGATATTGCCAGCCAGCCGACAAGTGCTCAGTGTTAAGCCACAACTGTTAGATAAAATGTATACAATTAATAAAAACTGACTCACACGGGAAATACATTATCAGTCAGGTCTGGGTTGTGTTAGGGAAGTGATTTGACATTCACAGATACAGATATATATACATTTACATACATACACAGGGTCACTCCAAGCACATACACACACACATACAGGGTCGCACACACATACACACACACACACACACACACACACATTGTACACTGATAATTAAAGAGCAAACATCAATAACAGACAAGAGACGTCCAGCGGTCGACTCCTCACTGGCTTCTTGTGTATAGCAGAGGCAGTGGTGAGGAGGAAAAGAGGAGGAGGGGAGAGTAGGGAGAGACAGATGGAGGAAAAGAGAGGAGGTGGAAAGAAGAAGAAGGAAGAGAGAGGAATAAATAAAGAGAAAAAGGAGAGGAGAGAGAGAGAGAGAGGAGAGACACATAGAGAGAGAGAGAAGAAGAGAAAGGCTATAGGCACGGAGAGAAGAATAAGGGGAAGAGAGATAGGGTAAGGGAAAGAAAGAGGCAGAGAGAGAGAGAGAGAGAGAGAGAGAGAGAGAGAGAGCTTCACACACACACACACACACACCCATTCTTCACACCCATTTACAACTGGACTCAGACTGTGAAATTAACGCTGAACATTTTCTAACTCGACAACCAGATTCACAAAGGAACTGCATGAGGAGACAAAAAAACCCACTTCCCCCTAAAACTGGTGATGTGAAGACCTGCCTCACTCAAGCTACGACACAACGATGGAGATTCTCAAAGCACCGGAATGAAAGATTTACCTCAGAATTGAATAGAGAGAAGGAGGTGTTTTATTGCATTTATTTATACATTAAGATAAATTCTAAATGAGTTGTATGTTAGATAGATAAGCTTATTAATTAACTAAATTAACCTAACCTAACCTAATCTAACCTAAGAAGTAACTAACCAATCAGAAGCGATATTCTTAACAACAGATAAATTTGATTGGTTAAATTAGTAACATAACGTTATAAAGAAGACATAAAGACTCTACCTTACCGGCCAATGAGAAAAGAACTTCACTCCATTCTCCCTCAATTCCTCTTTGTTTTTTATATTTATTATCCTCCTACTTTGTCTTAATCTATTATTCTTGTGTTTTTGTCTTCCCATACCTTTATCGTCTTGTCTTCCTTAATTCCCTGACCTGACCTGACCTGACCTGACCTTTCTCCCAGTTATACAGATCATAAGGTTAGGACTTGTTTCACCGCTCCCTCGAGGGTAATTAAGATCTGGTCAGGTAGTGAGACACCTGTATAATTATGCATATATATACGTACGTGTGTGTGTGTGTGTGTGTGTGTTTTACAGTTTAGTTACATTATTATTGGAGTTTCGTTAAGACCGTGATATGATACTTCCTTCCTTCCTTCCTTCCTTTGTTTCTTTCTTCCTTCCTTCCTTCTTCCTGCCCTCCTTCCCTTCTTCTATTCTTCTTTCCTCTCTTTCCCCTCCCTCCCCTCTCCTTCACTCCCCCTCTCCTTCCCTCCCCCTCCCCCCTTTCCTTCCCTCCCCCTCTGCTCTCCCCTCCCCTTCCCTCCTCTCCTTCCCTGCCCTCCCCACTCCCCTTCCCTCCCCTCTCCCTTCCAACTTTTCCTAACTTGCTTGACTCCTTCAGTGAGAGAATTTCCCCTTTTTTCTGCTACTTCCTCTAAAAATTACATCACTTTTCTCCAAGCGAGTGAGGGGAGAGAAGGAGAGGGGGGAGGAGGAGGAGGAGGAGAGGGAGAGAGAGGGAGAGAGGGAGGGAGAGGGAGGGGGATGGAGAGGGCAGAGAGAATCGTTGGGGTGTTTGTTGTTTTGGGGGGAATTCAATTTGATATCTTCTTTAAAACACTGACAAACACACACACACACTCTCTCTCTCTCTCTCACACACAACATTGAAAACTAATCTTCCAAAGCTGTATAACTGTAATACCCTCTAAAACCATCCCTATACCACCAGTATCTCACTGTATTACTCTATGTAACACTTATTCTATTACTGTATCTTTGTATTACTCTATAAACTGTATCACTGTATTGTGTGGAGGAGGTTAATCATACGCCTGGCACGTATCACCGACCTTCTCAAACGCTGTTGCTGCCGGCGAGTGTTTACCTAACTTATCGTACATAACAACAACTCCTTATTCTGAAAAATGTTTTATATTGATGAATAAGAAGAAGGGTGAATAAAAACATAAGGAATAAGAAAGAAAGAGAAAAATATAAATAATTAAAGTTTCTTGGTATTGTGTAATTTATAGTATAAGGAGTTTAGTTTAGTTAGACCAAATGACGTAAATAACACAAGAAAAAAATATTGGGAAGTTCACTTTCCTCTTCAACTGAATGTCCGTAAATTTTAGTTCGTTTCTTTCTGTAAACTCGGGATGTGTGTTCTGTGTGCGTGTGTGTGTGTGTGTGTGTACAGGTGAGTGCGAGATAAAATAAGACACATAGATGTCTCAGTATACTTACCTGATATCGTCTCTATGTAGTTTTAATTAACCTGCCTGTGTGTTCACCTAACCTAACCAAAGGTATGTCTTTGCACTGTATACTTGGAGGTGGAAGTCTGTGGAATGCTGTGCATGGTATTGTGATTGAAGGGGCGATCACGTATAGTGTATGTAGTGTGTATGCATAAGTGAACATGCGTGCTTGTCTGTGCACCTTATTTGTGTATGTATTTGAATAATATGTGCGCATGTGTTAATGTTAAAGACACTTTTTAAGTTAAGCAATAAAACCATATAACCTTAGTTTAAACCATTGTCAAGACCACTGGTCATAAGAAACAATACCTGTAGTCCTTGCTTGAACTTGGTGCAACGAAACCTTCAGTGTCTACCATTAACAGCGGGGTCAGGCTCAGATGTCAACCAAGTCCCATTTTTAGTTTATTAAATATTTCTCATTAGCTTTTATATTTGTGTTAGACAAGAATTGTGGGTGTTGGCATAGTGAGATAGAACTGTTGTTCCAAGAGCCAGTTCAGGAAATCAAAAGTTGTGGCGACATACTGTTTCGGAGCCAGTTTGAATAGTGAATAAAGAAAGTGTTGATTGTGTATCTTAGGATCCAAAGATTAGTACAATGTCAGATGGGAACTTTAAATGTGACCCTTAAGCAATGTTTAATGTTCGTTGTGGTACAAAGATGACAAATATTTTGGGCTCAGAGATACTTTTAACACACGTATAAATCCAAGAAAAAGTGTACTTGCCAATTTTAAACACTCAAACTGGCCTCTTCAGAAAATCAGTTAAATTGTTTTGTGTTTTTCATAACTTTAAAGGTCGATTGTTGTGTGGACAATGAAGTCAGAACACCCACGTGTGATTAACACGTGACGCTGTCGCCACGTATTAATTGACTTTTTTTTTCGTGCAGGTAGTCCGTTACTCTTCGAATAATCTCAAAATCATATTTATTACATTGTACCCACGTGTCCCCGTTTATCTACGGGTATATGTGGCTATGAGCAAGAATCCCACACATCAAGGTCAGGGTAATTCTGAAGAGTATAAATGCACAAGTTGTAGCTACGGCACATTTAGAAAGTACAGTAACCTGTATTACTATCACTGCGCATTGTGTGTTTCTCTGTCCAATGAACTCCGGAAATTTGTCACTTGTGTCCGCTTGTAATTGCTTTCAGAGTTAAATGCAACTTATACGCATGATAGCAATGAGTGTATTGAGCCATATGGAGCATTAGTCCCCGATTTCTTCCTGTACTAACACTGGATAAACCGCCCAAACGGCTAATAAGCTGATAAGTGGCGTATATGATACAAAAAAAATAGTGGTTGTTGGCACACATGGCCGTCGCCGCCCGATTCTCGTCTTCCTCCTTGATGTGGTGGAGGTGGACTGCAGGACCTGGTCTGAGAAGAGCATGGAGATGGCTGCTACATTATTGAGGCAAAACTTAATTTAATGAAGTAGTTTACACATCTGCGATGCCTATTGTTTTGATTTGAATTAATTAATAAGTTGTTTTATAATAAGGAAATACAGCAATATATGCATCAGGACATTTTGTGAGCAGTGCCTGACGTTTTACTTGCCGGTCTCTGATTCTGTTTTGTTCGCGATAAAATTTGTCGCCTTTATTTCTCCTAGAGAGATGACAGTGGTCTCTGAGAAAGAATACAGTACTGCAGATTAACATTCCCCAAGCCTTAGTTTCATATCTGGGAGGTGGGGATATTTGTTTGTTTTTTCACATGCTGATTAAGGGCTTCATGTTGGCGGCCCCAGTTAACTAACCCTAATTCTTCGGTTAGTATCATTACAGTATTGATGAACACGGTGAAGCCATGTACAGTGTATACCTGTTCATGTGTACACAGTGGATGTTAACATCTGTACTTAGTTTGTGAAGTGAAGTGTTGTGTGTTGCAGGTAAGGTCATAACTTCATTTGGCAAACAAACAATAAGAAATGTATTTTTATCACCAGGAAATTGATAGCCCTTTCATGACTAAACACACACACACACACCACCACCATCATAACTCGTGTTCTTATTAGTACATATTCTATAAGAGTGGTTTCTACCTGTCTTAACTACCAAGTTAAGACAAGTAGAAACCACTTACGGAATGTGATGTTTCTCTCCGCCGTTAAGTTAGCTGGAGACTTTACACAGGTCACCTGCACATTATGCACCATAAGCTCCTCCTGTAACTTCTAGGAATTGTCCATTCTCATTGCATTTGTTTACATTCTTGCCCCAGTCACAGTGAAGTGGACACTGTACAGTAGGTAGCTCCCCTACATACTGTTGGATGCTGCACATGTTTTATTCTAGTGTAAAATATGGGTAATAAAGGCTCCAATTTGTATCACTGGGAAGTTTTGTAAGTGAAGTGAAGGAGGTGCTCGCCCTCGTCTGCTGTTACTGAAAGTTCGTGTTATTATGGAGTTAACGATGAGATGAAGAAATAATTATATTTATATCTTCATTGTCTCTCGTAACGAACGATTCATGAGCTGACTAGTAAGGGGGCCTAGTTTGTTGATTACTGGTTATTTTCTGTCACGAATCAATTGCAGATAATGGTAGAGGAAGGAAATAATAGTGGTGTGTCCTGTCCTCACCACTCTCACCTTCCTGCTGTTGTACTAGTGCGTTTGTGAAATATTTGTACGTTTTTCTCTAGTGTCTCATTATAAATCTTAGAGTTTTTCCGGAATGTGAGACGATATATATTTTTCCGTTATTACGCCGTCTCTTAATTTACTTAAATATCCAGGTTCTAGGCGTAACCAAACAAAAAAAGTGAAGTAAATTAAAAGGGAATAAAAATTAATAAAGTAAACCTTTAAGAATTTATAATTAATTAAATATTAACACAATAAAAAGCCTCGTAGGCTGTCACAACAAATTGATTCACCATCGAAACTTTTAAGACACAAATGATACTAAACATCGAAACATCAAAAGAATAAAAATAAAGCATTGGATTACTTTAACACTGCATAAACATATAAAAACTAACACTGAAATTAACTAACGTGAAACAACACTGAATTACTTGAATACAACTAAGCAAATACTGATGGACACAAACAGACATAAATAGGTACTCACATAGATATACCACATTGGTGGCGACAGGAACAACACAAATAAATTAAGTATAAGTAACAGGTGACGAGTGTCACTCAAAGGATGTGAACTGTATGACAAGATGACTGGACTAAACACCGTCAGTTGGTGGGTCCTATATATAAGGTCGGTTCCCGTCACGCGACCCGCCGGTGGGTCGTTTAACGATGCAGATGGTCGTTAGAGAACAAAGAATGCTGGTTACAATACAAAATGGGTTTGAACAAAAAATAACAGTTAAAACCTGAACAGCACAGGGTTAAGGCGACTAGATTATATAATAGTAAATACAACACATCATTACAGGAATAATAAGGAACATGGAAGCATGGTATATAAAAAAAAAAATAGACAAATACGACACGGTCGTAACACTTCCCCCATAAAATAAAATTTTGCTTGCACAAATTTTGATATGACATAAGTGTTCATTCTGTGGGTCTAGATAACAGATCACTAGCATCACAGGCTAGCTTGAAAGGCTTAGAAAAATTAGGGGCTCTCAAAATAGGATATGAGCATAATACATTTTCCAAGTTTTGAAAAGAATCCGGACACCTTGAAGTCCAACAAAAATATATATTACCCTTCTTCAACAAATCAGTAAGGGGTAGTGCCAACTTGGCAAAATTACAAATATATCTCCGGTAATAACCCACACAACCCAAAAATCTGCGGACTTGTCGTTTGTTTCACAGAACAGGCATCTAAGAAATAGTGTCACACCTTGCTGTGGGAGGAGCAAGTTTCCAACCCAATTACATGTCTGTAAGTGTGTGGGATCACTATTTCAGTGACAGACGTCTAGTCCGCTTCTTCCTCTGACATAGTTGGTGGGAGCCAGCGGCGGCACAAAACACCTTCTTGACTGAAATATCTCGTGGTATGGCCCGAATCAAACAAGAGCCTTAATGAATCGTCTTGCTTTTGCGCAGCTATTAAAGCAACTCTCCCTCTCACAGCATTAACTGCGGAAGAAATGTCTTGGGAAGCAATTGGGTTAGCAAAAAGTCCTTCTAAGGAAAGTGAATCGTCTACAACAGGAGTTACATTATGATCATTAGTCATTGACATAGAACGAGTCACAGCACACAAAAGGGAAACACCGGGCATATCATCTTCAAGTTGTTGCAGCTCTGCTGTAGACTCTGGTTTTTTCCGCAGCACAGGAGGTGGGGTTACGTTCCCCATTTGACCTCCCGCCAAATCGTTACCGAGTATGAGGTCCACTCCAGCAACAAGCATCTCGTGCACGCAGGCTACATTAGCTATCCCTGAAAAACAAGAAGACTTGACACGTACTGAAACCAACGGAGCTACACCTTGACCCCAAAGGGATCCTAAAACGACGTATTTGCCAGTCTTCCTCGCCGCAACAACACTCTCTTTGATGAGAGTTTGGAGACAACCCAAGTCTCTCAAAATAGTGACTGGTGTTTCGACACCATCAACTTC
>NW_024748081.1:0-6889 GCF_018991925.1 Homarus americanus
CAATGACCCGTGGTGTAAGGGCCGGGAACCGCTTCAACCCCATGACCCTGGGTGTGAGGTCCGGGCACCTCTTTAGGTCCATGACCCGGGGTGTGAGGGCCGTGCACACCTTTAGTGACATGACCCGGGGTGTGAGGGCCGGGCATCCCCTTAGCGACATGACCCGGGGTGTGAGGGCCGAGCACCAATCCAGCACCATGACCCGGAGTGTGAGGGCCGGGCACCCCTTCAGTGTCATGAAACGGGGTGTGAGGACCGGCCACCCCTTCAGTGCCATGAAACGGGGTTTGAGGGACGGGCTCCCCTACAGTGCTGCAAACCGGGGTGTGAGGGCCGGGCACCCCTTCACATGACCCGGGGTGTGAGGGTCAGGCACCCCTTCAGTGAAATGAATCGGGGTGTGAGGGCCGGGCACCCCTTCAGCACCAAGACCCAGAGTGTTAGGGCCGGGCTCGATTTCAGTGCCAAGAATCAGGGTGTGAGGGTCGGGCACCCCTCCAGTGACATGACCTGGGGTGTGAGGGCCGGGCACCCCTTCAGTGACATGACCCGGGGCGTGAGGGCCGGGCACCCCTCCAGCACCATGACCCGGGGTGTGAGGGCCGGAAACCGCTTCAACCCCATGACCCGTGGTGTGAGGGCCGGGCACCCCTTTAGGTCCATGAACCGTGGTGTGTGGGCCATGCACCCTTTCAGCACCATGACCCATAGTGCTAGGGCCGGGCTCGATTTCAGTGCCAAGAATCGGGGTGTGAGGGCTGGGCACCCCATCAGCACCATGACCCGGGGTGTGATGGCCGGGAACCGCTTCAACCCCATGCCCCGGGGTGAGAGGGCCGGGCAGCCCTTTAGTGACCTAACCCGGGGTGTGAGGGCCCTGGCACCCTTTCAGTGCCATGAATCGGGGTGTGAAAGCCGGGCACCCCTTCAGCACCATGACCCGGGGTGTGAGGGCCAGGCACCCCTTCAGTGCCATGACCCGGGGTGTGAGGGGGCACCCCTTCAGTGACATGACCTGGGGTGTGAGGGCCGGGCACCCTTTCAGTGACATTACCCGGGTGTGAGGGCTGGCACCCCTCCAGCACCATGACCCGGGGTGTGAGGGCCGGGAACCCACTTAACCCCATGACCCGTGGTGTGAGGGCCGGGCACCCCTTCAGTGCCATGACCCGGGGTGTGAGGGACGGGCACCCCTTCAGTGTCATGAACCGGAGTATGAGGGCCGGGCACCCTTTCAGTGCCATGAAACGGGGTGTGAGGGCTGGGCACCCCTACATTGCTGCAAACTGGGGTGTGAGGGCCGGGCACCCCTTCACATGACCCGGGGTGTGAGGGTTTTGCACCCCTTCAGTGAAATGAATCGGGGTGTGAGGGCCGTGCACCCCTTCAGCACCATGACCCAGAGTGTTAGGGCCGGGCTCGATTTCAGTGCCAAGAATCAGGGTGTGAGGGTCGGGCACCCCTCCAGTGACATGACCTGGGGTGTGAGGGCCGGGCACCCCTTCAGTGACATGACCCGGGGTGTGAGGGCCGGGCACCTCTCCAGCACCATGACCCGATGGGTGAGGGCCGGGAACCGCATCAACCCCATGACTCGGGGTGTGAGGGCCGTGCACCCCTTCAGTGCCATGACCCGGGGTGTGAGGGCCGGGCATCCCTTCAGTGTCATCAACCGCGGTGTGAGGGCCGGGCACCCATTCAGTGCCTTGAAACGGGGTGTGAGGGCCGGGCACCCCTTCACTTGACCCTGGGTGTGAGGGTCGGGCACCCCTTCAGTGAAATGAATCGGGGTGTGAGGCCCGGGCACCCCTTCAGCAGCAGGACCCATAGTGCTAGGGCCGGGCTCGATTTCAGTGACAAGAATCGGGGTGTGAGGGCCGGGAACCCCATCAGCACCATGACCCGGGGTGTGATGGCCGGGAACCGCTTCAACCCCATGCCCCGGGGTGTGAGGGCCGGGCATCCCTTTAGTGACATAACCCGGGGTTTGAGGGCCGGGCACCTCAAAAGTGGCGAAACTGCCGGGCACCTTTCAGTGCCAGTGAAATGGGTGAGGGCCTGGAACCTCATGAAATGCAAATCCGGGTGTGAGGGTCGGGCACCCTTTCAGTGACATGACCCGGGGTGTGAGGGCCGCCACCCCTCCAGCACAATGACCCGGGGTGTGAGGGCCGGGAACCGCTTCAACCCCATGACCCGTGGTGTGAGGGCCGGGCACCTCTTCAGTGCCATGACCCGGGGTGTGAGGGCCGGGCACCCCTTCAGTGTCATGAACTGGAGTGTGAAGGCCGGGCACCCTTTCAGTGCCATGAAACGGGGTGTGAGGGCCTGGCACCCCTACAGTGCTGCAAATCCGGGTGTGAGGGCAGGGCACCCCTTCACATGACCTGGGGTGTGAGGGTCAGGCACCCCTTCAGTGAAATGAATAGGGGTGTGAGGCCCGGGCACCCCTTCAGCACGATGACCCATAGTGCTAGGACCGGGCTCGAATTCAGTGCCAAGAATCGGGGTGTGAGGGCCGGGCACCCCATCAGCACCATGACCCGGGGTGTGATTGCCGGGAACCGCTTCAACCCCATGCCCCGGGGTGTGAGGGCCGAGCATCCCATTAGTGACATAACCCGGGGTGTGAGGGCCGGGCACCCTTTCAGTGCCATGAGCCGGTGTGTGAGTGCCAGGCACCCCTTCAGTGCCATGAGCCGGGGTGTGAGTGACGGGCACCCCTTTAGTGCCATGAAACGGGGTGTGAGGGCCGGGCACCCCTACAGTGCCATGATCCGGAGAGTGACAGCTGGGCACCCCTTCACATGACACGGGGTGTGAGGGCCGGGCACCTTTTCAGTGCCAAGACCCGGGTATGAGGCCAGGCTCATTCAGTGCCATGAATCAGGATGTGATGGCGGGCACCTCAGCACCATGACTCGGGAGTATGAGGCCAGGCACCCCCCATCAGCACCATGACCCGGGAGTGTGAGGCCGTGCAGCCCTTCAGTACCATGACTCAGGGGTGAGGGCTGGGCACCCCTTCAGTGCCATGATCCGGAATGTGACAGCTGGGCACCCCTTCAGTGACATGACACGGGGTGTGAGGCCAGGCAGCACCCTTTCAGTGACTTTATGACCCGGGGTGTGAGGGGCCAGGCACCCCTCCAACACACTGACCCGGGGTTTGAGGGCCAGAACCCCCATCAGCACCATGACTCAGGGTGTGAGGGCCAGGAACCGCTTCAACCCCATGAACCGGGGTGTGAGGGCCAGGCACCCCTTTAGTGCCATGATCCGGGGTGTGAGGGCCGGGTACCCCTCCGACTCCATGACCCGGGGTTTGATCGCCGGGCACCCTTTCAGTGCCATGAATCGGGGTCTGAAAGCCAGGCACCCCTTTAGCACTATGACCCGGGGTGTGAGGGACAGGCACCCCTTCAGTGCCATGACCCGGGGTGTGAGGGCCGGGAACCCCTTCAGTGACATGACCTGGGGTGTGAGGGCCGGGCACCCCTTCAGTGACATGACCCCGGGTGTGAGGGACGGGAACCGCTTCAACCCCATGACCCGGGGTGTGAGGGACAGGCACCCCTTCAGTGCCATGACCCGGGGTGTGAGGGCCGGGAACCCCTTCAGTGTCATAACCTGGGGTGTGATGGCCGGGCACCCCTTCAGTGACATGACCCGGGGTGTGAGGGCCGGGAACCGCTTCAACCCCATGACCCATGGTGTGAGGGCCGGGCACCCCTTTAGTTCCATGACCCGGGGTGTGAGGGCCATTCACCCCTTCAGTTCCATGACCCGGGGTGTGAGGGCCGGGCACCCCTTCAGTGTCATGAACCGGGGTGTGAGTGCCGGACACCCTTTCAGTGCCATGAAACGGGGTGTGAGGGCCGGGCACCCCTACAGTGCTGCGAACCGGGGTGTGAGGGACGGGCACCCCTTCACATGACCCGTTGTGTGAGGGTCGGGCACCCCTTCAGCACCATGACCCAGAGCGTTAGGGCCGTGCTCGATTTCAGTGCCAAGAATCGGGGTGTGACGGCCGGGCACCCCATCAGCACCATGACCCGGGGTGTGATGGCCGGGAACTGCTTCAACCCCATGCCCCGGGGTGTGAGGCGGGCACCTTCAGTGACATGACCTGGGGTGTGAGGCCAGGCACCCCTCCAGCATCCATGACCCCGGGTGTGAGGCCGGGAACCGCTAGCCCCCGCATGACCCCGTGGTGTGAGGCCAGGCACCCCTTCAGTGCCATGACCCGGGGAGTGTGAGGCAGGCACCCTTTCAGTGCCATGAAACGGGGTGTGAGTGCCGGGCACCCCTACATTGCTGCAAACTGGGGTGTGAGGGCCGGGCACCCCTTCACATGACCCAGGGTGTGAGGGTCTTGCACCCCTTCAGTGAAATGAATCGGGGTGTGAGGGCCGTGCACCCCTTCAGCACCATGACCCAGAGTGTTAGGGCCGGGCTCGATTTCAGTGCCAAGAATCAGGGTGTGAGGGTCGGGCACCCCTCCAGTGACATGACCTGGGGTGTGAGGGCCGGGCACCCCTTTAGTGACATGAACCGGGGTGTGAGGCCCGGGCACCTCTCCAGCACCATGACCCGGGGGGTGAGGGCCGGGAACCGCATCAACCCCATGACTCGGGGTGTGAGAGCCGTGCACCCCTTCAGTGCCATGACCCGGGGGTGTGAGGGCCGGGCATCCCTTCAGTGTCATCAACCGCGGTGTGAGGGCAGGGCACCCTTTCAGTGCCATGAAACGGGGTGTGAGGGCCGGGCACCCCTTCACATGCGGAAACGGGGTGTGAGGCCGGGCACTTTCCACTGGACCCTGGGTGTGTGAGGCGCCGGCACCCCTTCAGTGAAATGAATCGGGTGAGGCCCGGCACCCTTCAGCAGCATGACCCATAGTGCCAGGGCCGGCCTGATTTCAGTGCCAAGAATCGGGGTGTGAGGGCGGGAACCCATCAGCACCATGACCCGGTGATGGCTGGAACCGCTTCAACCCCATGCCCCGGGTGTGAGGGCCGGGCATCTTAGTGACATAACCCGGCGTGTGAGGGCCGGGCACCCTTTCAGTGCCTGAATCGGGGTGTGAAGGCCGGCACCCTTTCAGTGCCATGAACGGTGGAGGTCAGCACCCCTACAGTGCTGCAAATCCGGTGTGAGGGCAGGGCACCTTTTCACATGCGACCCGGGTGTGAGGGTCAGGCACCCCTTCAGTGAAATGACCCTGGGTGTGAGGGCTGGGCACCTGTTCAGACATGACCAGGGTGTGAGGGTCGGAACTGCTTCAACCCCATGACCCGTGGTGTTCCTGGGAGCTGGCAGAAGGTACCTGGGAGTGCCGGAGGTGTTCCCGGGAGTGTCGGAGGTGCACTGGGAGGGTCTGAGGTGTACCTGGGAGGTCAGAGGTGTATCTGGGAGTATCGGAGGAGTACCTAGAAGTGTATGAGGTTTACCTGGCACGGTTAGAGGCATACCTGGCAGTGTCAGAGGTGTACCTGGGAGTGTCAGAGGTGTACCTGGGAGAGAGGCAAGAGGTGTACCTGGGAGTGTCAGAGGTGTACCTAGGAGTGTCTGAGGTGTACCTGAGAGTGTCTGAGGTACCTGGCAGTGTCTGAGGTGTACCTGGCAGCGTCTGAGGTGTACCTGGCAGTGTCAGAGATGCACCTGGGAGTGTCTGTGGTGTACCTGGGAGTGTCAGAAGTTGACCTGGGAGTGTCAGGAGGTACCTGGGAGGTCAGTGGTGTACCTGGGAGTAGTCTGAGGTGTACATGGGAGTGTCTGAGGTGTACCTGGGAGGTCCGAGATGTACCTGGGAGTGTCAGAGGTGTACCTGGGAGTGTCAGTACCTGGGAGTGTCAGTGGTGTACCTGGGAGTGTCGGAGGTTTAACCTGGGAGTGTCAGAGGTGTGCCTGGAGGCCAGAGGTGCACCTTGAGTGTCAGGGGTGCACCTGGGAGTGTCAGTGGTGTACCTGGGAGTTCAGAGGTACCTGGGAGTGTCACAGGTGTAGCTGGCAGTGTCTGAGGTGGTACCTGGGAGGCCGAGGTGCCTGGGAGTGTCTGAGATGTACCTGGGAGTGTCTGAGGTGTACCTGGGAGTGTCTGAGATGTACCAAGTGCCTGGAGGTGTACCTGGGAGTGTCAGGGGTGTACCTGGGAGTGCCGGAGGCCTGGGAGTGTCTGAGGTACCTGGGAGTGTCAGATGCCCATGGAGTGTCAGAGGAGTACCACGGGAGGAGAGAGGAGTCCCTTGGAGGCCGAGGTGTACCTGGGAGGTCTGGGGGTACCTGGGAGGTCAGAGGTGTACCT
The DNA here is from genome assembly GCF_018991925.1 of Homarus americanus. Taxonomy (NCBI): domain Eukaryota; kingdom Metazoa; phylum Arthropoda; class Malacostraca; order Decapoda; family Nephropidae; genus Homarus; species Homarus americanus. The sequence goes on from NW_024748081.1 coordinate 6,308, forward strand.
GGGAGTGTCTGAGATTTACCTGGGAGTGTCAGAGGCACTGAGAGTGTCGAGGTGTACCTGAGAGTGTCTGAGGTACCTGGGAGGAGGTACCTGTCTGAGGTGTACCTGGGAGTGTCAGAGGTACCTGGGAGTGTCAGAGGTGTACCTGGGAGAGTCTGAGGCACCTGGGAGGTCAGAAGTGGTACCTGGGAGTGTCTGAGGTACCCGAGTGTCGGAGGCACCTGGGAGGTTCGGAGGTGTAACCTGGGAGTGTCAGAGGTACCTGGGAGGCCAGGGTGTACCTGGGAGTGTCAGAGGTGTACCTGGGAGTGTTAGAGGTGTACCTGGGAGGTGTCGGAGGTGCACCTGGAGTGTCGGAGGTGTACCTGGGAGTGTCAGAGGTGTACCTGGGAGGCCAGAGGTGTACCTGGGAGTGTCAGAGGTGTACCTGGAGGTCAGAGGTGTACCTGGGAGTGTCTGAGGTGCACCTGGGAGGTCAGATGCACCAGGGAGGTCAGTGGAGCACCGAAAGTGTCATTGGTGTACCTGGGAGCGCTGGGGTGGGGCACCTGGGAGGCTGAGGCACCTGGGAGTGTCCAAGGT
>NW_024748082.1:0-4695 GCF_018991925.1 Homarus americanus
TTCCCGACTGAAAAGGCCACAGCATATGCCAGACGGAACTAGTAGGTTGACGCAAAGGAGAGAGAGAGAGAGACTGAGTAAATAATGTCCAAACGGAAGAGAGACCTACTCACATAAGCCCGCCCACCTGCCATTCCTCTGATCCAATTAGACCAAAATCTCTCTCTCTCTCTCCTTCTGCTCCAGCCATTAAGAAGGCAGGGAAGCGACGGCAATTTTGTTGTTGTTTTGAATGTCACAGCTTACTTCGCAGAGGCGCCGGAGCCCGCTGGGGGCGGAATATATTTACAATCAACTAGTGTGTGAAGGCACCTCTCCCCTTAATATAGTTAAATAAAATCCAGTATACTGTCGGACGATAGGACATTCGTACCACACCGAGAGGAAGGGTAAGGTTAAAACCGGACTGTTCAAAGCCGAATAACCCGGTTCCGGACTAATTGGTGATGCAACATCATGATGATGCCAGCGCTGTCGCGAAACCGCAGAGAGCGACCTGGTTAGTGTAATTGATAGATCGCGAGTCTACTCGCCATTAGCCTGCTCCACTGCCATTCCTCTGACCCAATTGAGACTATTCTCTCGCTCTCCTTCTGCTCCAGCCATAGGTAGGAGAAATTGATGTACTTGGCGCTGGCAGAGGCGCTGAAGTGCCTGGCGGGAAGATATTTACATCGAATATGTGAAGGCACCCCTTTAATATAGTGAACAGAAAATCAGCATACAAGAGCGACGATAGGACAGTCACCGTACCGCAACTCTAGAGAGTGGAAGCTAGCTGATCGTTTGTTAGGCAATTTGACTGTTCGCGAACAGCCGAATAACCCGGTCCGGATTTATGCCAGACGCAACATCATGATGCTGCTGCGTCGCGGAAACCGCAGGGTGGAGACGTGCGCCAGAGAGAGCATAATGTTCAATTGGGAGACAGACCTGGCTAGTGAAAATTATGATCGCCCCTGGTCCATTCCTCTGACCCCATGAGACTATTTTCCTCCTTCTGCTGTTGCTGTTGCTCCAGCCATTGCAGGCAGGGGGAAAGCACGGCACCCTGGTTGTTGTTTTTGAATGCCGCGTTTGAGCCAGCAGACAGCCTTATGCTCCGCGGGGCGGAAGATATTCCACACCGAAAGCACCTCAATAATACAGTACGCATACAAGAGCGGACGATAGACAGTCACCGCACCGCACCTCGAGAGCGGAAGTTGTTTGATCGTTGAGGAGCAAGAAAACCCGACTGTCACGAACAGCCGAATAACCCGGTTCCGATACAGACGCAACATCATGATGCTGCTGTCGCGGAAACTGTGGCGACGGTGTTCGAGTAATAATGTTCCCAATTGGGAGACAGACTCACAGTGAAATTCATAGATCGCACTCCACCGCCATTCCTTCACCCCATGAGACTATTTCTCTCTCTCTTCTTCTGCTGCTGCTGCTCCAGCCATTGCAGGGCAGGGAAGGAAAGGAGGCAACTTTGGTTGTTGTTTGAATGCCGCTTTTATTTCGCAGCTGGCCTGAATAGGTGTGAAGGCACCTTCCTAAATACCGCACCGCACCTCGAGAGGAAGTTGTTTGATCGTTTGTTAGGCATAAAACCCGACTGTTCGCGAACAGTCGAATAACCCGGTTCCGGATCCTCACAACAGACGCAACATCATGATGCCAGTATGTCGAGCAGGGATGCACGCGAGAGAGTAATAATGTTCAATTGGGGAGACAGACTCGATAGAAATTATGATCATACGCCCACTGCCATTCCTCTGACCCCATGAGACTATTTTCTTCTTCTGCTGCTGCTCCAGCCATTGTAGGCAGGGAAGGAAAGCGACGGCAATTTTAGTTGTTGTTTTTGAATGCCGATTTTGATTCCAGAGGTGCTGGCTCCCTGCGGGCGTAAGATATTTCACACTGAATACAAACAGGTAAAGCACCCTCTCCCTTAATATAGAAATAGTGCAATCGAAAATATATATAAGGACGTTTTCATCACCGTCTCACTCGGTGTGTGTGGATTCTTGATCATTTTAAAGATGTCGACCCTGATTGACTTCTGACGGTCTCCCATTCTTGCAAGTTTCCAGAAGATTAAATCGACCCAGATTGACTTATTTACTCATTTAAGGTGCTTGTAGTATGTTATTCAAATCGACCCCGATTGACTTTGACGTCCCCATTCGGGTGTGCAAGTTTCTGTAGTATGCTATTAAATCGAACCTCGATTGATTGAAGGCCTCCCATTCGCGTGTCAAGTTTCTGTAGTATGCTATTAAATCGACCCCGATTGATTTCACTGTCTCCATCGTGTAGCTAGTATTGCTATTAAATCGACTTCGATTGACTCTTCACTGTCTCCCCATCTGGGTGCAAGTTTTGTAGTAAATCGACCTGATTGACTATCTTCTGGGTCCCATTCAAGTTTCGTAGTATATCAAATTCAACCCCGATTTACTTTGACGGTCTCCCATTCGGTGTGCAAGTTTCTGTAGTATGCATAAATCGACCCCGATTGACTTTGACTGTCTCCCTATCCGGGTGTGTTCTCTGTAGTATGCTATCAAACCGACCCCGATTGATTTTGACGGTCTCATTCTGCAAGTTCTCTGTAGTATGCTATCAAATCGACACCGATTCACCTTGACGGTCTCCCGTGCGTGTGGAACTTTCTGGTATGTTGTATAACATGACCGAGGTGCCCTCTACCCCCTTACTATAGTGAAATAGTGCCATCCAGTGTACAGGCGAGACGCTTCATCACCGTCTCTACTGGTGTGTGCAACATTCTCGGATCATTTTGTATATATGCTATTAAATCGATCATTGACTCTGACGGTCTCCCATTCGTGTAAGTTTGTAGTATGCTATAAATCGACCCCGATTGACTTTGACTGGCTCCCATTCGCAAGTTTCGACGTTTTCATCAACTACCCCCACCCGGGCAGATTCTCGGATCATTTTGTAAAGTATGCTCTTAAATCGACCCCGATTGACTTTGACGGTCTCCCATTCGGGTGTGCAAGTTTCTGTAGTATGCTATTAAATCGACCCCCGATTAACTTTGACTGTCTCCCATTCGGGTGTGCAAGTTTCTGTAGTATGCTATCAAATCGACCCCCGATTGACTTTGACGGTCTCCCATTCGGGTGTGCAAGTTTCTGTAGTATGCTATTAAATCGTCCCCCGATTGACTTTGACGGTCTCCCATTCGGTGTGCAAGTTTCTGTAGTATGCTATTAAATCGACCCCCGATTGACTTTCTTTCACTGTTCTCCCCATTCGGTAAAAAGTTTCTTGTAGTATGCTATTAAATCGACCCCCGATTGACTTTTCACTTCGTCTCCCCATTCGGTGTGCAAGTTTCGGTATGCTATCAAATCGACCCCGATTGACTTTGACGGTCTCCATTCGCGTGCAAGTTTCTGTAGTATGCTATCAAATCGACCCCTTTATTGATTTTTGACGTCTCCCCATTCGGTGTGCAAGTTTGTAGTATGCTATTAAATCGACCCCCGATTGACTTTGACTGTCTCCCATCCGGGTGTGCAAGTTCTCTGTAGTATGCTATCAAATCGACCCCCGATTGACTTTGACGGTCTCCCATTCGGGTGTGCAAGTTCTCTGTAGTATGCTATCAAATCGACCCCCGATTCACTTTGACGGTCTCCCATGCGGGTGTGGAACTTTTCTGGTATGTTGTATAATATGACCGAGGTGCCCCTACCCCTTACTGTAGTGAAATAGTGCCATCCAGTGTACAAGGGCGGACGTTTTCATCACCGTCTCCCACTCGGTGTGTGCACATTCTCGGATCATTTTGTATAGTATGCTATTAAATCGACCCTCGATTGACTTTGACGGTCTCCCATTCGGGTGTGTAAGTTCTCTGTAGTATGCTATTAAATCGACACCCGATTGACTTTGACTGTCTCCCATTCGGGTGTGCAAGTTTCTGTAGTATGCTATCAAATCGACCCCCCGATTGACTTTGACTGTCTCCTATTCGGTGTAAGTTTCTGTAGTATGAAATCGACCCTCGATTGACTTTTGACGTCTCCTATCTGTGCAAGTTTCTGTAGTATGTTGATAAATGAACCCCCTCATGACTTTGACGGTCTCCCATTCCGGTGTGTAGTGCAAGTTTCGTAGTATGCTATAAATCGACCACTGACACTTTGACTGTCTCCCATCTGCAAGTTTCTGTAGTATGCAACAAATCGACCCCGATTGACTTTGACGTTGCCCCCATTCAGTAAGTTTCTGTAGTATGCTATTAAATCGACCTCCGATTGACTTTTTGACTGTCCCCTATTCGGTGCAAGTTTCTTGTAGTATATATTAAATGACCCCTATTGACTAATTGCCTCATTCGGAAAAAGTTTCTGTAGTATACATCAAATCGACCCTGATTTGACTTGATCCCATACATAAAGTTTCTGTAGATATACAACCGACCCCCATGACTTTGATCTCCCTATCCGGGTGTGCAAGTTTCTGTGTATGTTAAATCGACCCCGATGACTTTTGACTGTCTCCCATTCTGTGCAAGTTTCTCGTAGTATTCATCAAATCGACCCCGATTGACTTGAATTTGGTCTCCATTCGGGTGTGCAAGTTTCTGTAGTATACAAATCGACCCTGATTGATTTGACGGTCTCCCATTCGGTGCAAGTTTAGACAATCAAACCCCCCATTGAC
>NW_024748083.1:0-45120 GCF_018991925.1 Homarus americanus
ATGGAGTGTCAGCGTTGTCCTGGCAGTGCACAGGGTGTGACCTGGGAGGTCAGCAGTGTACCTGGGACTGTCAGAGGTATACCTGGGAGTATCAGAGGTGTACCTGGGAGTGTCAGAGGGCACCTGGGAGTGTCAAAGGTGTACCTGGGAGTGTCAAGTGTACCTGAGAGTGTCGGAGGTGTTCCTGAGAGTTTCAGGGATGTACCTGGGAGGTCAGATGTGTACCTGGGAGTGTCAGAGGTGTACCTGGGAGTGTCAGAGGAGTCCTGGGAGTGTCAGACGAGTCTCGGAGTGTCAGGGTATTTGGGACTGTCAGAGGTGTACCTGGGAGTGTCTGAGGTGTACCTGGGAGTGTCTGAGGTGTACCAGGGGGTATCAGAGGAGTATCTTGGAGGTCAGAGGTGTACCAGGAGTGTCAGAGGTGTACCTGGGAGGTCAGAGATGTATCTGGGTGTGTCGGAGGTGTCCTGAGAGTGTCAGGGGTGTACCTGGGAGGTCAGATGGGTACCTGTGAGTGTTAGAGGTGTACCTGGGAGGTCAGAGGTGTACCTGGGAGTGTCAGAGGAGTACCTAGAGTGTCAGGCGAGTCCCTGGGAGTGTCAGGGTGTACTTGGGAGGCCAGGTGTACCTGGGAGTGTCTGAGGTGTACCGGAGTGTCTGAGGTGTACCAGAGAGTATCAGAGGAGTATCTGGGAGGCTCAGAGGTGTACCAGGAGTGTCAGAGGTGTACCTGGGAGGCCAGAGGTGTACCTGGGTGTGTCGGAGGTGTTCCTGAGAGTGTCAGGGGTGTACCTGGGAGTGTCAGATGTGTACCTGTGAGTGTCAGAGGTGTACCTGGGAGTGTCAGAGAATACCTGGGAGTGTGAGAGGAGTCCTGAGAGTATCAGGGGTGTACTTTGGGAGAGTCAGGTACCTGGGAGTGTCTGAGGTGTACCTGGGAGTGTCTGAGGTGTACCTGGGAGTGTCAGTGGAGAACCAGAGTGTAAGAGGTATACCTGGGAGTGTCAGAGGTACCAGGAGTACCAGAGGAGTATCTGGGAGGTCAGAGGTGTACCAGGGAGTGTCAGAGGAGTACCTGGGAGTGTCAGAGGTGTACCTGGGAGTGTCTGAGGTGTACCTGGGAGTGTATGAGGTAACGGAGTGTCAGGTGTGTACCAGGGAGGTCAGGAGTACCTGGGAGCGACAGAGGTGTACCTGTGAGTGTCAGAGATGTTCCTGGGAGTGTCAGAGGTGTACCTGGGAGTGTCTAATGTACCTGGGAGTGTCTGAGGTGTACCTGGGAGTGTCAGAGGAGAACCAGGAGTGTAAGAGGTACCTGTCAATGGTGTACCAGGGAGTGTCAGAGGTGTACCTGGGAGTGTCAGAGGTGTCTGGGAGTGTCAGAGGTGTACCTGGGAGTGTCAGAGGTGTACCTCGGAGTGTCTGAGGTGTACCTGGGAGTGTCTGATGTGTAACCTGGGAGTGTCTGAGGAGTAAATGAGAGAGTCACAGGAGTACCTGGGAGTGTAAGACGTGTACCTGGGAGTGTGAGAGGTGTACCTGGGAGTGTCTAAGGTGTACCTGGGAGTATCAGGAGGTACCTAATGTTCAGGGGTGTACCAGGAAGTGTAAGAGGTGTACCTGGGAGTGTCAGGAGTAACCAGGAGGCCGTGAGGTGTACCTGGAGTGTCAGAGGTGTACCTGGGAGTATCGGATGTTTACCTTGAGTGTCGGATGTACCTGGGAGTGTCGGAGGCGTACCTGGGAGTGTCAGAGGCCTGGGAGTGTTACAGGCCTGGGAGTGTCAGAGGTGTACCTGGGAGTGCCAGAGGTGTACCAGGAGTGTCAGAGGTGTACCTGGGAGTGTCAGAGGTGAACCAGGGAGGTCAGAGGAGTACTGGGAGTGGCAGAGGTGTACCTGGGAGTATCGGAGGTACCTGGGAGTGTCGGAGGTGTACCTGGGAGTTTCTGAGGTGTACATGGAGTATCAGAGGTGTATCTGGGAGTGTTAGAGGTACCTGGGAGGTCAGGGGTGTAACTGGGAGTGTTGGAGGTGTAACTGGGAATGTCAGAGGTGTACCAGGGAGTGTCAGTGGTGTACCTCGGAGTGTCTGAGGTGTACCTGGGAGTGTCTGATGTACCTGGGAGTGTCTGAGGTGTAAATGAGAGTCACAGGAGTACCTGGGAGGAGACGTGTACCTGGGAGGTGAGAGGTGTACCTGGGAGTGTCTGAGGTGTAATTGGGAGTATCAGGAGGTGTACCTGGGAATGTCAGGGGTGTACCTGGGAGTGTCAGGCTGTACCTGGGCGTCGGAGGTGCACCTGGGAGTGTCAGAGGTGTACCTGGGATCAGAGGTGTACCTGGGAGTGTCAAGGGTGTACCTGGGAGTGTCAGGGTGCAACTGGAAGTGAAGGAGGTGTAACTGGGAGTGTCACAGGTGTACCTGGGAGGTCAGAGGAATATCTGGCAGTGTCTGAGTTGTACCTGGGAGTGTCTGAGGTACCTGGGAGTGTCAGGGGAGAACTAGGAAGTGTAAGAGGTGTACCTGGGAGTGTTAGGAGGTGTAACGGGGAGTGTCGAAGAGAGTACCTAGGGAGTTTCAGAGGTGTACCTGGGAATATCAGAGGTGTCCTGGGAGTATCGGAGGTTTACCTGGGAGTGACGGAGATGTACCTAGGAGGCCGGAGGCGTACCTGGGAGGTCAGAGGTGTACTTGAGAGTGTCAGATATGTACCTGGGAGTGTCAGAGGTCTACCAGGAGTGTCAGAGGTGTACCTGGGAGTGTCAGAGGTGTACCTGGAGTATCATAGGGTGTACCTGGGAGGTCAGGAGGTACCTGGGAGTGTCAGGGGTGTAACTGAAGTGTCTGAGGTGTAACTGGGAGTGTCAAAGGTGTACCTGGGAGTGTCAAAGGTGTACCTGAGAGTGTCGGAGGTGTTCCTGAGAGTTTCAGGGGTGTACCTGGGAGGTCAATGTGTACCTGGGAGTGTCAGAGGTGTACCTGGGAGTGTCAGAGGAGTACCTGGGAGGCCAGACGAGTCCCTGGGAGTGTCAGGGGTGCACTTGGGAGTACAGAGGTGTACCTTGGAGTGTCTGAGGTGTACCCGGAGTGTCTGAGGTGTACCAGGGTATCAGAGGAGATCTGAGTGTCAGAGGTGCACCAGGGAGTGTCAGAGGTGTACCTGGGAGTGTCAGAGGTGTACCAGGGTGTGTCGGAGGTGTTCCTGAGAGTGTCAGGGGTGTACCTGGGAGTGTCAAATGTGCACCTGTGAGTGTCAGAGGTGTACCTGGGAGTGTCAGGAGGTGTACCTGGGAGGTCAGAGGAGTACCTGGGAGTGTCAGGCGAGTCCCCTGGGAGTGTCAGGGGTGTACTTGGGAGGTCAGAGGTACCTGGTAGTGCCTGAGGTGTACTGGAGTGTCTGAGGTGTACCAGGGAGATCAGAGAGTATCTGGGAGGGCAGAGGTGTACCAGGGAGGTCAGAGGTGTACCTGGGAGTGGCAGAGGTGCACTGGAGTGTCTGAGGTACCAGGAGCATCGAGGAGTATCTGAGGTCAGGGTGGGAGGCAGAGGTGGGTACCGAGTGTCTGAGGTGACCAGGAGTATCAGAGAGTATCTGGGAGTGTCAGAGGTGTACCAGGGAGTGTCAGAGGTGTACCTGGGAGTGGCAGAGGTGTACCTGGTGTGTCGGAGGTGTTCCTGAGAGTGTCAGGGTGTACCTGGGAGGTCAGATGTGCACCTGTGGAGTGGGCAGAGGTGTACCTGAGTGTGCAGAGGTGTACCTGGGAGTGTCAGGAGTACCTGGGAGGTCAGGCGAGTCCCTGGGAGGTCAGGGTGTACTTGGGAGTGTCAGAGGTACCTGGTAGTGCCTGAGGTGTACCCGGGAGTGTCTGAGGTGTACCAGGGAGTATCAGAGGAGTATCTGGGAGTGTCATAGGTGTACCAGGGAGTGTCAGAGGTGTACCTGGGAGTGGCAGAGGTGTACCTGGGTCGGAGGTGTTCCTGAGAGTGTCAGGGTGTACCTGGGAGTGCCGATGTACCTGGGAGTGTCAGAGGTGCACCTGGGAGTGTCGAGGAGTACCTGGGAGTGTGAGAGGAGTCCTGAGTATCAGGGGTGTACTTTGGGAGAGTCAGAGGTGTACCTGGGAGTGTCTGAGGCGTACCTGGGAGTGTCTGAGGTACCTGGGAGTGTCAGTGGAGAACCAGGAGTGTAAGAGGTATACCTGGGAGGTCAGAGGTGTACCAGGGAGTCTGAGGAGTATCTGGGAGTGTCAGAGGTGTACCAGGAGTGTCAGAGGAGTACCTGAGGTCAGAGGTGTACCTGGGAGGTCAGAGGTGTACCTGGGAGTGTCAGGTGCACCTGGGAGGCGTCAGAGGTGTACCTGGGAGTATCAGAGGTGTACCTGGGAGTGTCAGGGTGTACCTGGGAATGTCAGGGTGCAACTGGAAGGAGGTAACTGGGCGTACAGATGTGTACCTGGGAAATGTCAGAGAGGTACCTGGGAGTGTCTGGGAGGAGAAACCCTGGGAGGCCAGGAGGAATATCTGCAGTGTTCGAGGTGTACCTGGGAGTGTCTTGAGGTGTACCTGGGAGGCCAGGGGAGAACTAGAAGTGTAAGAGGTACTCTGGAGTGTTAGAGGTGTAACAAGGAGTGTCAGAGGAGTACCTAGAGTTTCAGAGGCCTAGGGAATATCAAAGGTGTACCTGGGAGCACGGAGGTTTACCTGGGAGGTCGGAGATGTACCTGGGAGTGTCGGAGGCGGCACCTGGAGTGTCAGAGGTGTGTACCTGAGTGTCAGATATGCACCTGGGAGGCCAGGTCTCACCAGGAGTCAGGTGTACCACCTGGGAGGCCCAGAGGTGAACCAGGGAGTGGGGTCAGAGAGCACCGGAGTGTCAGAGGTGTACCTGGGAATATCGGAGGTACTCTGGGGAGCAAGTCAGAGTGTGTACCTGGAGACGGGCAGGTGGGCCTGGGAGTGTCAGGAGGTGAGACTGGGAGTGTTAGGGTGTAATTGAAGTGACGGAGGTGTAACTGGGAGCAAGTCAGAGGTGTACCTGGGAATGTCAGAGGTGTACCTGGGAGTGTCAGAGAGTACCTGGGAGGTTAGAGGAGCACCAGGGAGCGTCAGGGTGTACCTGGGAGTTTCAGGAGGTGTACCTGGGAGTGCCAGAGGTGTACTCAGAGTGCCTGAGGTGTGGCCTGGGAGTGAGCCCAGGTACCTGGGAGCCAGAGAACCAGGAAGTGTAAGAGGTGTACTTGGGAGGGCTCAGTGGTGCACCTGGGAGTGTCAGGCTGTATACCCAGGAGTGTCAGAGGTGTACCTGGGAGGTCAGACGTGTACCTGGGAGTAAAGGAGGTTTACCTGGGAGGCTTGGAGATGTACCTGGGAGTGTCGGAGGCGTGCCTGGGGAGTGCCAGAGGTGCACTGGGGAGGAGGTGTACTTGGGAGTGGGCCAGAAGGTACCTGGGAGTGCCAGAGGTGTACCAGGAGGTCAGAGGTGTACCTGGGGCTGTATTGTACCTGGGAATGTCAGGTGTACCTGGCAGTGTCAGAGGTGTTCCAGGGAGTGTCAGAGATGTACCTGGGAGTGTCAGAGGTGTACCTGGGGTGTCACAGGTTGTACCTGGGAATATCGGAGGTGTTCCTGGGAATATCGGAGCTGTACCTGGGAATGTCGAGGTGTACCTGGGAGTGTCGCAGGTGTACCTGGGGGTGTCACACCAGCCTGGGAATGTCAGGAGGTGTACCTGGCAGTGTCAGAGGTGTACCTGGGAGTGTGTGGAGGTGTCTCTGGATGTCTGAGGTGTACCTGGGAGTGTAAGTGTTGTGCACTGGGAGTGTCAGAGGTGTACCTGGGAGTGCCAGAGGTACCTGGGAGGTCAGTGGTGTACCTGGGAATGTCAGAGGTGTACCTGGGAGTGTCTGAGGTGCACCTGGGAGTGTATGAGGTGTACCTGGGAGGTCAGGTGTGGCACCATGGAGGTCAGAGGAGCACCTGGGAGTGTAAGAGGTGTACCTGTGAGTGTCAGGAGATGTACCAGGGAGTGTCAGTGAGTACCTGGGAGGTCAGAGGTGTACCTGGAGTGTCAGAGGTGTACCTGGGAGAGGCAGAAGTGTACCTGGGATTGTCAGGGTGTACCTGGGAGGTCAGGGTGTAACTGGGAGTGTCGGAGGTATCTGGGAGGTGGAGAAGTGCACCTGGGAGTGTCTGAGGTGTACCTGTGAGTGTCGGAGGTATACCTGGGAGGCCAGAGTGTAATGGGAGGTCAGTGGTGTACCTGGGAGTGTCTCAGGGTTTACCTGGGATTGTCAGAGGTGTGCCTGGGAGTGTGAGAGGTGCACTTGGAGTGTCACGTGCACCTGGGAGTGTCTGAGGTGTACCTGGGAGTGTCTGAGGTTTACCTGAAGTGTCTGAGGTGCACCTGGAGGTCAAAGAAGCACCAGGAGGTCAGGCAGTACCTGGAAGTGTCAGTGGAGCACCTAGGAGGTCAGAAGGTACCTGGGAGTGTCAGGGTGTACCAGAGAGTATCAGAGGAGTACCTGGGAGTGTTGGGGTGTTCTGGGAGTGTCGGAGGTGTACCTGGGAGTCTCAGAGGTACCTGGGAGTGTCAGAGGTGTATGTGGGAGTGTCAGATGTGTGCACTGGGAGTTTCAGAGGTGTATCTGGAGCATCAGTGAGTACCTGGGAGTGTCAAGGTGTACCTGGGAGTGTCAGGGGTGTACCATGGTCTGACGAGTACCTGGGAGTGTCATGGGTGTACCTGGGAGTGTCGGAGGTGTACCTGGGAGTGTCGGAGGTGTACCTGGGAGTGTCAGATGTGTACCTGGGAGTGTCAGAGGTGACCTGGGAGCATCAGTGGAGTACCTGGGAGTGTCAGGTGTACCTGGGAGGTCAGGGGTGTACCATGGTCTGAGGAGTACCTGGGAGTGTCATGGGTGTACCTGGGAGTGTCGGAGGTACCTGGGAGTGTCAGAGGAGCACCTGGGAGTGTTAGGAGGGGCACCTGGAGGTCAGGGGTGTACCTGGGAGTGTCAGAGGTGTACCTGGGAGTGTAAGAAGTGTATCTGGGAGTGTCGGAGGTGTACCTGGGAGGTCGGAGGTGTACCTGGGAGTGTCTGAGGAGTCCTGGGAGTGTAAGTGTTGTACCTGGGAGTGTCAGTGTTGTACCAGGGAGTGTCAGAGGTGTACCTGGGAGTGTCAGAGGTGTACCTGGGAGGTCAGAGGTACCTGGGAGTGTCAGAGGTGAACCAGGAGTGTCTGAGGAGCACCTGGGAGTGTCAGAGGTGTACCTGGGAGTATCAGAGTTGTACCTGGGAGTGTCAGGTGTACCTGGGAAGTGTCAGGGGTGTAAATGGAAGTGACGGAGGTGTAACTGGAGTGTCAGAGGTGTACCTGAGTGTCGGAGGTGTTCCTGAGAGTGTCGGAGGTGTTCCTGGGAGTGTCAGGTGTACCTGGGAGTGTCAGAGTGCACCAGGGAGGTCAGAGGAGTACCTGGGAGTGTCAGAGGTGTACCTGGGAGTGTCAGAGGTGTACCTGGGAGTGTCGGAGGTGCACCTGGGAGTGTCAGAGGTGTACCTGGGAGTATCAGAGGTGTACCTGGGAGTGTCAGGGGTGTACCTGGCCTGGGAGGTCAGGGGGTGTACCTGGGAGTGTTGGAGGTGTACCTAGGAGTGTCGGAGGTACCTGGGAGGTCAGAGGTGTACCTGGGAGTGTCAGAGGTACCTGGGAGCGTCAGAGGTACCTGGGAGGTGAGAGGTGTACCTGGGAATGTCAGGTACCTGGGAGGTGCTGGAGGTGTACCTGGGAGTTGGGAGGTGACCTGGGAGCACGGAGGTTTACCTGGGAGTGTCGGAGATGCACCTGGGAGGTCGGAGGCGTACCTGGAGCACAGATGAGTACCTGGGAGTGCCAGTGAGGTGTACCTGGGAGTGTCGGAGGTGTACCTGGAGTGTCAGAGGCACCTGGGAGGCCAGAGGTGCACCTGGGAGTGTCAGAGGTGTACCTGGGAGGCCAGATGTACCTGGGAATGTCAGGTGTACCTGGGAGGTGGAGGTGCACCTGGGAGTGTCGGAGGTGTACCTGGGAGTGTCAGATGCGTACCTGGGAGTGTCAGAGGTGTTCCAGGGAGGCCGAGGTGTACCTGAGGTCAGAGGTGTACCTGGAGAGCAGATGTGTACCTGGAGTGTCAGAGGTGTACCTGGGAGGCTGGGGAGGTGTACCTGGGAGTGTCTGAGGTGTACCTGGGAGTGTCTGAGGTGTACATGGAGTGTGAGAGGAGAACCAGGGAGTGTAAGAGGCATACCTGGGAGTGTCAGAGTTGTACCAGGAGCATCAGAGGAGTATCTGGCAGTGTCAGAGGTGTACCAGGAGGTCAGAGGAGTACCTGGGAGTGTCAGGAGGTGTACCTGGGAGTGTCTGAGGTGTACCTGGAGTGTAGGAGGTGTACCTGGGAGTGTCAGGTGTGTACCAGGAGCGTCAGGAGTACCTGGGAGGACAGAGGTGTACCTGTGAGTGTCAGAGATCTACCTGGGAGTGTCGGAGGTGTTCCTGGGAGGCCTGAGGTGTACCTGGGAGTGTCAGAGGAGAACCAGGCAGTGTAAGAGGTGTACCTGGGAGGTCAGTGGGTACCAGGGAGTGTCAGAGGTGTACCTGGGAGTGTCAGAGGTGTACCTGGGAGTGTCAGATGTGTACCTGGGAGTGTCAGAGGTGTAGCTGGGAGTATCAGTGGAGTAACTGGGAGTGTCAAAGGTGTACCTGGGAGTGTCAGGGGTGTACCAGGAGTGTCTCAGGAGTACCTGGGAGTGCCGAGGTGTAACCTGGGAGTGTCGAGGTGTAACTGGGAGAGTGACAGGAGTACCTGGGAGGTGAGAGGTACCTGAGAGTGTGAGAGGTGTACCTGGGAGTGCCGGAGGTGTACCTGGGAGTGTCAGGAGGTGTACATGGGAGTATCAGAGGTACCTGGGAGGTCAGTACCTGGGAGTGTCAGGGTGTAACTGAAGTGAAGGAGGTTTAACTGGAGTGTCAGGAGGTGTACCTGGGAATGTCAGAGGTGTACCTGGGAGTGTTGAGGGGCACGTGGGAGTGCTCAGAGGAGTACCTGGCAGTGTCAGGTGTACCTGGGAGTGCTGAGAGGTACCTGGGAGCAGAGGTGTGCCTGGGAGTGTCTGAGGTGTACCTGGGAGTGTCTGAGGTGTACCTGGGAGGCTGGCGAAGAACCAGGAAGTGTAAGAGGTACCTGGGAGAGCTTGGAGGTGTACCTGGGAGGTTGGGGAGAACCAGGAAGTGTAAGAGGTGTACCTGGGAGTGTCAGAGGTGTAACAGGGAAGTTCAGAGGAGTACCTAGGACTGTCAGAGGTGTACCTGGGAAAGTCAGAGGTGTACCTGGGAGTATCGGACGTTTACCTGGGAGTGTAGGAAATGTACCTGGGAGTGTCGGAGGCGTACCTGGGAGTGTCAGAGTTGTACCTGAGAGTGTCAGATGTGTACCTGGGAGTGTCAGAGGTGTACCAGGGAGTGTCAGAGGTGTACCTGGGAGGTAGGGAGAACCAGGGAGTGTCAGAGGAGTACCTGGGAGTGTCAGAGAGGTACCTGGGAGTGTCTGAGGTGTACCTGGGAGTGTCAGATGAGAACCAGGAAGTGTAAGAGGTGTACCTGGGAGGTCAGCAGTGTACCTGGGAATGTCAGAGGAGTACCTAGGAGTGTCAGAGGTACCTGGGAGTGCTAGGAGGTGTACCTGGGAGTATTGGAGGTTTACCTGGGAGTGGGAGATGTACCTGGGAGTGTCGGAGGCGTACCTGGGAGTGTCAGAGGTGTACCTGGGAGGTCAGAGGTGTACCTGGGAGTGTCAGAGGTACCTGAGAGTGCCAGAGGGTACCAGGGAGTGTCAGAGGTGTACCTGGGAGGTCAGAGGTGAACCACGGAGTGTCAGAGGAGTACCTGGGAGTGGCAGAGGTGTACCTGGGAGTATCGGATGTACCTGGAGGCGGAGGTACCTGGGAGTTTGAGGTGTACATGGAGACAGGAGGTGTACTTGGGAGGTCAGAGGTGTACCGGGAGTGTCAGGTAACTGGGAGTGTTGGAGGTGTAACTGGGAATGTCAGGGGGTGTACCAGGAGTGTCAGAGGTGTAAACTGGGAGGGTCAGGATACCTGGAGTGCGCGGAGTACCTGGGAGTGTCTGAGGTGTACCTGGAGTGTCAGAGAGTAGCTGGCAGTGTCAGCAGTGTACCTGAGAGTGTCAGAGGTGTACCTGGGAGTGTCAGAGGCATACCTGGGAGTAGGAGAGGTGTAACTGGGAGTGTCGGAGGTACCTGGGAGTGTCAGCTCACTCAGAGTGTGGAGGTGTACCTGGGAGAGTCGAGGTGACCTGGGAGTGTCAGGAGGTGTACCTGGGAGTGTCAGAGGTGTACCAGGGAGTGTCAGGAGGTGTACCTGGGACTGTCAGGTGTACCAGGAGTGTCTGAGGTGTACCTGGGAGTGTCGGAGGTGTACCTGGGAGTGTCGGAGGTGTACCTGGGAGTGTCGGAGGTGTACCTGGGAGTGTCGGAGGTGACCTGGGAGCGCGAGAGGTGTACCTGGGAGTGTCTGAGGTATACCTGGAGAGCCAGAGGTTACCGGGCAAATCGGAGGTGTACCTGGGAGGAGAACCTGGGAGTGACAGCCGTGTACCTGGGAGAGCTGAGAGGAAACTGAGTGTCAGAGGTGTAGCTCGAGCAATGGGAGGTGTTTTGAGAGTCAGGTGTACCTGGGAGGCTGGATGTGTACCTGGGAGTGTCAGAGGTACCGGGAGGTCAGAGGAGTACCTGGGAGGTCAGACGAGTCCATGGGAGTGTCAGGGGTGTACTGGAGTGTCAGAGGTGTACCTGGGAGGCCAGAGGTGTACCTGGGAGTGTCAGAGGTGGTACCAGGGAGGTCAGAGGTGTACCTGGAGTGTCAGAGGTGTACCTGGGAGTGTCAGAGGTGTTCCTGAGAGTGTCAGGGGTGTACCTGGGAGAGTTAGATGTGTACCTGTGAGTGTCAGAGGTGTACCTGGGAGTGTCAGAGGAGTACCTGGGAGTGTGATAGAGTCCCTGAGGGTATCAGGTGTACTTGGGAGTCAGGAGGTGTACCTGGGAGTGTCTGAGGTGTACCTGGGAGTGTCTGAGGTGTACCTGGGAGTGCAGGGGAGATCCAGGAGTGTAAGAGGTATACCTGGAGGTTCAGAGGTGTACCAGGAGTATCAGAAGAGTATCTGGGAGTGTCAGAGGTACCAGGAGATGTCAGAGGGTACCTGGAGTGTCAGAGGTGTACCAGGGAGTATCAGAAGAGTATCTCGGAGTATCAGAGGTGTACCAGGGAGTGCAGAGGTGTACCAGGAGTATCAGAAGAGTATCTGGGAGGTCAGAGGTACCAGGGAGGTCAGAGGTGTACCACGGGAGTATCAGAAGAGTATCTGGGAGGTCAGGAGGTGACCTGGGAGTCAGAGGTACCAGGGAGCATCAGAAGAGTATCTGGGAGGTCAGAGGTGTACCAGGAGGCCAGAGGAGACCTGGGAGTGTCTGAGGTGTACCTGGGAGAGTCAGAGGTACCAGGGAGTATCAGAAGAGTATCTCGGAGGTCAGAGGTACCAGGGAGGCCAGAGGAGTACCTGGAGTGTCAGAGGTGTACCTGGGAGTGTCTGAGGTGTACCTGGGAGGGTATGAGGTGTACCTGGGAGTGTCAGGTACCAGGGAGGTCAGGAGTACGGGAGGACAGAGGTAATCTGCAGGAGTGTCAGAGATGTACCTGGGAGTGTCAGAGATACTCAGAGTGTCAGAGATGTACCAGGAGTGTCAGTGGTGTACCTGGGAGTGTTAAGGTGTACCTGGGAGTGTCTGAGGTGTAGCCTGGGAGTGTGGAGGAGAACCAGGAGTGTAAGAGGTGTACTTGGGAGTGTCAGTGGTGTACCAGGAGTGTCCAAGGTGTACCTGGGAGTGTCAGGTACCAGGGAGTGTCTGAGGAGTACCTGGGAGTGTCAGAGGTGTACCTGGGAGTGTCAGGGTGTACCCAGAGTGTCTCAGGTTTACCTGGGAGTGTCTCAGGTGTACCTGGAGTATCAGAGGTGTACCTGGGAGTGTCTGAGGTGTACCTGGGAGTGTCTGTGGTGTACCTGGGAGTGTCTGAGGTGTACCTGGGAGTGTCAGCGATGTACTTGGGACTGTTAGAGGTATACCTGGGAGTATCAGAGGTGTCCCTGGGAGTGCGAGGGGTACCTGGGAGTGTCAAAGGTGTACCTGGGAGTGTCAGAGGTGTAGCTCGGAGTGTCGGAAGTGTTCTTGAAAGTGTCAGGGGTGTACCTGGGAGTGTCAGATGTGTACCTGGGAGTGTCAGAGGTGTACCTGGGAGTGTCAGAGGAGTACCTGGGAGTCAGACGAGTCCATGGGAGTGTCAGGTGTACTTGGGAGTGTCTGAGGTGTACCTGGGAGTGTCTGAGGTGTACCAGGAGGTCAAGGAGTATCTGGGAGATGAGGGGTACCAGGGGAGGTCAGTGGAGATCCAGGAGTGTGGAGGTGTACCTGGGAGTCGGAGGTGTTACTGAGAGTGTTTGGGGTGTACCTGGGAGGTCAGATGTGTACCTGTGAGTATCAGAGGTACCTGGGAGGTCAGAGGAGTACCTGGGAGGTGGAGAGGAGTTCCTGAGAGTATCAGGGGTGCACTTGGGAGATGAGGTACCTGGGGTGAGGTGTACCAGGCTGAGGTACCTGGAGGCGTGGAGAGCAGGAGTGAGGATACCTGGGAGGTGCCAGGGTGGGTATCTCGGGAGACCAGGAAGGGAGTCCTGGAGGTCAGAGGTACCTGGGAGTGTCTGAGGTGTACCTGGGAGTGTATGAGGTGTACCTGGGAGTGTCAGTGGAGATCCAGGGAGTGTAAGAGGCATACCTGGGAGGTCAGTAGGTGAACCAGGAGCATGAGGAGTATTCCTGGAGTGTCAGAGGTGTACCAGGAGGTCAGAGGAGTACCTGGGAGGCCAGAGGTGTACCTGGGAGTGTCTGAGGTACCTGGGAGTGTATGAGGTACCTGGAGTGTCAGGTGTGTGTACCAGGAGGTCAGGAGTACCTGGGAGTGTGTGCAGGTGTCAGGTGTGTGTGCAGGGGTGTCAGGGGTGCCTGGAGATTGACAGAGGTGTGCCTGTGGGTGTGAGATGTGCCTGGGGTGTCCCAGAGGTATGCCTGTGGTGTCAGGGAGTGTACCAGGGAGTGTCAGTGGTGTGCCTGGGGTGTCTGGGTGTGCCTGGGGTGTCTGAGGTGTGGCCTGGGGTGTCAGAGAATCAGGGGAGTGTAAGAGGTGTGCTTGGTAGTGTCAGTGGTGTGCAGGGGTGTCCAGGTGTGCCTGGGGAGTGTCAGGGGGTGTGCCAGGGGTGTCTGAGGAGTGCCTGGGGTGTCAGGGTGTGCCTGGGAGTCAGGGGTGTGCCTAGGGTGCTCTCAGGGTTTTACCTGGGGAGTGTCTCAGGTGTGCCTGGAGTATCAGAGGTGTGCCTGGGGAGTGTCTGAGGTGTGCCTGGAGTGTCTGTGGTGTGCCTGGAATTATCAGAGGTGTGCCAGGGGTGTCAGGGGTGTGCCTGGGAGTGTCGGAGGTGTGCTGGGGTGTCAGAGGGTGTGCCTGGGAGTATCAGAGGTGTGCCTGGGGAGTCAGGGGTGTGCCTGGGGTGTCAGGGGTGTGGCTGGAAGTGACGGGTGTGACTGGGAATGTCAGACGTGTGCCTGGGGTGACAGAGGATTCCTGGGAATTAATCAGAGGTACCTGGGGTGTCGGGGGTGTACCTGGGAGTGTCTCAGGTTTACCTGGGAGTGTCTGTGGTGTGCACTAGGAGTGTCACAGGAGGTGTGCCTGGTGTCAGCGATGTGCAGGACTGTGGGGGTATGCCTGGGGAGTATCAGAGGTGTCCTGGAAGTGTCAGAGGGGTACCTGGGAATTAATCGAAGGTGTGCCTGGGAGTGTCAGAGGTGTAGCTCAGGTGTCAGGAAGTGTTCTTGAAGTGTCAGTGTGCAGGAGTGTCAGATGTGTACCTGGGAGTGTCCAGAGGTGTGCCTGGGGGAGTGTGTCAGAGGAGTACCTGGGAGTGTCAGACGAGTCCATGGGAGTGTCAGGGGTGTGCTTGGGAGTGTCTGAGGTGTGCCAGGGAGTGTCTGGCAGGGTGTGCCAGGGAGTGTCAGCAGGTATCTGGGGGTGTCAGAGGTGTGCCAGGGGAGTGTCAGGAGGTGTGCAAGGTGTCAGGAGGTGTGCCTTAGGTGTCAGGAGGTGTTGCTGTGAGGTGTCGGGGTTGTGCACCAGAGTGTCAGATGTGTGCCTGTGGTGTCAGGAGGTGTGCCTGGGTGTGGTGCCTGGGGTGTGGGAGGGTTCACCCAGAAGGTGTCAGGGGTGTGCAGGAGTCAAGGGAGGTGTGCCTGGGGTGTCTGGGGTGTGCCTGGGGTGTCTGGGGTGTGCCTGGGGTGTCAGTGGAGATCAGGGAGTGTGGGGGTGTGTATGTATGTATGTGGATTGTGTATTGTATGTGTATGTGTATGTATGCTCACATTTATGTTTATTCAGCCTGGCCTGGCAGCGTGTGGCAATGTTATTACCATATCACACACGCTTAGTGCTCATGCCTGGGACGTATGGAAACTGCTAATGTATCATACGTCGTCAGTGAATGAGCCAGGACCTTGAAAACTAGGGCAGTGTATCCTCTGTGTGCATATATCCAGTAAATAGACCTCTGAAGACTAATAACAGTGCGTGGGTTCTCTCCATGGTATGTAAGACTTGTGCCCAGATGTAACAGGGGTGTGCATAAGGATGATCATGGGTGTTAGCAGGGATTGTGGAGATCCTCCAGTTAGTCGGAGGTGTGCCAGGTGTCAGGAGGTGCTTGCTGGAGTTGTCGGAGGTGTGCTTGCAGGTGTCTGGGGGTGTACCAGGGTGTGTGGGGTGTGCCTGGGTGTCAGGTGTGTGCCAGGGGTCAGGGTGCCTGGAATTTGAGCGGGGTGTACCTGTGGTGGCAGGATGTGCCTGGGAGTGTCAGGGGCCCATGCCTGTGAGTGTCAGAGACCGCCGGGGAGTGTCGGTGGTGTGCAAGTGTCTAAGGTGTGCCTGGGGTGTCTGAGGTGTGCCTTAAGGTGTCAGGAATCAGGGGTGTAAGAGGTGTGCTTGGTGGTGTGGTGGGGTGTGCCAGGGTGTCCCAAGGTGTGCCTGGGGTGTCAGGGGTGTGCCAGGGGTGTCTGAGGTGCAGGGGTGTCAGAGGGTGTGCCTGGGTGTCAGGGAGTGTGCCTAGGGTGTCTCAGGTTTGCCTGGGGAGTGTCTCAGGTGTGCCTGGAGTATCCAGAGGGTGTGCCTGGGATGTCTGGTGTGTGCCTGGGTGTCTGTGGTGTGCCTGGGGTATCAGAGGTGTGCCCAGGGGTGTCAGGGGTGTGCCTGGGGTGTCGGAGGTGTGCCTGGGGAGTGTCAGAGGTGTGCCTGGGGTGTCAGGGTGTGCCTGGGGAGGTGGGGGGTGTACCAGAGGTGTCAGGGGTGTAACTGGAGTGACGGAGGTGTGACTGAGATGTCAGACGTGTGCCAGGGGTGACAGAGGATGCCTGGGGTATCAGGAGGGTACCAAGGTGTCAGGGGTGTGCCTAGGGTGTCTCAGGTTTGCCTGGGGTGTCTCAGGTGTGCCTGGAGTATCAGGGTGTGCCTGGGGTGTCTGTGGTGTACCACCAAGTGTCTGTGGTGTGCCTGGGGAGTATCAGGGTGTGCCAGGGAGTGTGTCAGGGAGTGTACCTGGGGAGTGTCGGAAGTGTGCCTGGGAGTGTCAGAGGTGTACCTGGGTATCAGGGGTGTACCTGGGGAGAGTCAGGGGTGTACCACCTGCAGAGGTGTCAGAGGTGTAACTGGAAGTGACGGAGGTGTGACTGGGGAGTGTCAGAGGTGTGCCTGAGATGTCAGACGCGTGTGCCTGGGGAGCAGAGGATGCCCAGAGTGTCAGGAGGTTCCTGGCGATTAATCAGGGTGTGCCTGGGGTGTCAGGAGGTGTGCACCAAGTGTCAGGTGGTGGCATAGTTAGTCTCAGTGGTAGCATAAGGTTAGTCTGAGGTGTGCCAAGGTTAGTCGGGGAGACCAGAGTGTGGAGGGTGTGCTTATAAGGTGGTCAGGTGTGCCAGGGAATTGTGGAGGGAGTGTCTCAGGTGTCAGAGGTGTGCCAGGAGTGTCGGAGATTGCCTAGGAGTGTCAGGGTGTGCCTGGGAGTGTCTGAAAGGGTACCTGGGGAGTGTCAGGGGGAGAACCAGGAAGTGTGGGGAGGTGTGCCTGGGGTGTCAGGGGTGTGCTGGGGGATGATGAGGAGTGTCTCAGGTGTCAGGAGGTGTGCCAGGGGTGGTCAGAGTGCACCAGGTGTCAGAGTTGGTAGCACCAGGTGTCTGGGGTTGGTAGCACCAGAGTTGGGGTGTGCCTGGGAGTTAGTCGGGTGTGTGCCAGAGTTAGTCAGGGGTGCCTGGGTTGAGCCAGGGGTGGTAGCATGTGGTGTGAGGATGTGCAGGTGTCAGGGGTGTGCTGGCCCAGTGTCGGGGATGTGCCAGGGGTGTCGGTGATTGGTGTGCCTGGAGTGTCTAAGATTGTGCCTGGGGTGTCTGGGGTGTGGCCTGGGGAGTGTCAGAGGAGAATCAGGGAGTGTAAGGGGGTGTACTTGGTAGTGTCACTGGTGGTGTGCCAGGGAGTGTCAGGTGTGCCTGGGAGTGTCAGGGGTGTGCAGGGGTGTCTGAGGTACAGGTGTGGGGTGTGCATAGGTGTGGGGTTTTTCAGGTGGTTTCAGGGTGTCTCAGGTGTGTGCCTGGGTATCAGAGGTGTGCCTGGGAGTGTCTGAGGTGTAGGTGTCTGTGGTGTGTGGGAATTATCAGAGGTGTGCCAGGGGTGTCAGGGGTGTGCCTGGGGTGTCGGAGGTGTACCTGGGAGTGTCAGAGGAATTGTGCCTGGGAATTGTCAAGAAGGTGTGCCTGCTGGGAGAGTCAGGGGGTGTACTACCAGGAGTGTCAGGGGTGTAACTGGAAGCCAGGCATGGAGGTATGGCTTTGGGGAGACCAGTGTGTGCCTGGGGTGACAGAGGGATGCCTGGGTGTCAGAGGAGTGCCTGGGAGTGTCAGGTGTGCCTAGAGGTGTCTCAGGTTTACCTGGGGTGTCTGTAGTGTGCCTGGGAGTGTCTGAGGGTGTGCCTGGGGTGTCAGCGATGTGCTTGGGACTGTTAGAGGTATACCTGGGGAGTATCAGAGGTGTCCTGGGGAGTGTCAGAGGGGTGCCTGGGAGTGTCAGAAGGTGTGCCTGGGGTCAGGTGTGGCTCAGGTGTCGGAAGTGTTCTTGAAAGTGTCAGGGGTGTACCTGGGGTGTCAGTGTGTGCCTGGGGTGTGTGGGGAGGTGATCTGGGGTGTCAGGAGTACCTGGGGAGTGTCAGACAGGTCCATGGGAGTGTCAGGGGTGTGCCCAGGGGTGTCTGAGGTGTGCCAGGAGTGTCTGGGGTGTGCCAGGGAGTGTCAGCAGGTATCTGGGGTGTCAGAGATTGGCAGGGGAGTTAGTCAGAGGTGTGCAAGTCAGGAGTTAATGCTGGGTGTGGTGTCAGGGTGTGCAGGTGTCAGATGTGCCAGTCAGGTGTGCAAGTGTGGGAGGTGCAGGTGTGGGGAGGGTTCCACCAGGTGTCAGGTTGTTGCTTGGGAGGTCAGGGAGATTGTGCAAGGTGTCTGGGGTGGTAGCAGGTGTCTGGGGTGTGCCTGGGTGTCAGTGGATCCAGGGGAGTGTAAAGGAGGTGTATGTATGTTATGTGTGCTGGATTATGTGTGTGTGTGAATAACATATTGTGCATGTATTTATTTATTCAGCCCTGGCCTAGCAGCGTGTGAAAAGCGTGTTGTGCCATATCCCACACTTAATTAGTATTGCTTACCAGCGACATGTGGGCTGCTAATGTATCACGCATACGTCGTCTGTGGTAGTTGACCAGGACCTTAGCTGAGGGCAACATCCTCTGTGTATACTCTTATCAGTAAACCAGAACCCTCTAAAACTATACAGTGTTTGTGTTCTCTCCTGTATATAAGACATTACTTGAGAATGCCTAACAAGGGGGTATGCCTGGGGGTGTCATGGGTGTGCCAGGGAGTAGAGGAGTCTGGAGTGTCAGAGGTGTGCCAGGGGGTGTGGAGGAGTGCCTGGGGAGTGTCAGAGGTGTGCCTGGGGTGTCTGAGGGTGTGCCTGGGGTGTGTGGGGTGTGCCTGGGGTGTCAGGTGTGTGCAGGGGGGTGTCAGGGTGCCTGGGGTGACGGTGTGCCTGTGGTGGCAGAGATGTGCCTGGGGAGTGTCAGGGGTATGCCTGTGGTGTCAAGATGTGAGGAGTGTCAGTGGTGTGCCGCAAGTGTCTAAAGGTGTGCAAGTGTCTGAGGTGTGGCCTTAGAGTGTCAGAGGAGAATAGAGTGTAAAGAGTTAATGCTTGGTGGTGTCGGTGGTGTGGCTAGCACAGGGGTGTCAAGGGTGTGTCAGGGTGTACTTGAGGGAGTCTGTGAGGTGCCTGGGAGTGTGTCCAAGAGGTGATTGGGGTGTCCAAGGTGTGCCTGGAGTGTCAGGGGTGTGCCAGGGGGTGTCTGGGGGTGCCTGGGGTGTCAGAGGGTGTGCCTGGGGTGTCAGGTGTGCCTGGGGTGTCTCAGGTTTGCCTGGGAGTGTCTCAGGTGTGCCTGGGTATCAGAGGTGTGCGGGTGTCTGAGGTGTGCAGAGTGTCTGTGGTGTGCCTGAGGTGTCAGAGGTGTGCCCAGGTGTCAGAGTGTGCAAGTGTCAGGTGTGCCTGGGGTGTCAGAGGTGTGCAGGGTATCAGGTGTGCCTGGGAGTCAGGGTGTGCCAGGTGTCAGGGGTGTGACAGGTAGGCGGAGTGTGACTCGGAGATGTCAGCGTGTGCCTGGGGAGTGACAGAGGATGCCTGGGGTGTCAGGAGTGCCTGGAGTGTCAGGGGTGTGCCTAGGAGTGTCTCAGGTTTGCCTGGGAGTGTCTCAGGTGTGCCTGGGTATCAGAGGTGTGCCTGGGGTGTCTGAGGTGTGCAAGTGTCTGTGGTGTGCCTGGGGTGTCAGAGGTGTGCAGGTGTCAGGTGTGCCTGGGGAGGTGTGCCAGAGTGTCAGGTGTGCCAGAGTTATCAGAGGTGTGCCTGGGAGTCAGGGGTGTGCCTGGGAGTGTCAGGGGGTGTAACTGGAAGTGACGGGTGTAACTGGGAGTGTCAGTGTACCTGGGAATGTCAGACGTGTGCCTGGGAGTGACAGAGGATGCCTGGGGTGTCAGAGGAGTTCCTGTGTCAAGGGGTGTGCCTGGGGAGTGTCAGAGGTGTGCCTGGGGAGTGTCAGAGGTGTGCCTGGGGTGTCTGATGTGTGCCTGGGGGTCTGGGGTGTGCCTGGGGTGTCAGGGAGAACCAGGATGTAAGGGTGTGCCTGGGAGTGTCAGAGGTGTGCAGGGGAGTGTCAGGAGTGCCTGGGAGTGTCAGAGGTGTGCCTGGGGAATGTCAGAGGTGTGCCTGGGGGTATCGGAGGTTTACCTGGGAGTGTCGGAGATGTCCTGGAAGTGTCGGAGGCGTGCCTGGGAGTGTCAGGGGCGTGCCTGAGGTGTGTGTGTGCCTGGGGTGTCAGAGTGTGCTAGAGGTTTCAGATGTGTGCCTGGGGAGGGTCAGAGGTGAACCAGGGAGTGTCAGAGGTACCTGGGGGTGTCAGGTGTGCCTGGGGTATCGGAGGTGTGCAAGTGTCAGAGGTGTGCACGAGTGTCGGAGGTGTTGCAGAGTGTCAGGGGTGTGCAAGTGTCAGATGTGTGCCTGTGAGTGTCAGAGGTGTGCCTGGGGTGTCAGAGGGAGTGCCTGGGGTGTGAGGAGGTTCCTGGGAGTATCAGGGGTGTGCTTGGGAGAGTCAGAGGTGTGCCTGGGGAGTGTCTGGGGTGTGCCTGGGGAGTGTCTGGGGTGTGCCTGGGGTGTCAGTGGAGATCCAGAGTGTAAGAGGTATGCCTGGGGTGTCATGGGTGTGCCAGGGGAGTGAGGAGTATCTCCGGAGTGTCAGAGGTGTGCCAGGGGTGTCAGAGGTGCACGGAGTGTCAGAGGTGTGCAAGGTGTCTGAGGTGTGCAGGTGTCTGAGTTGCAGCGTGTTGGGGTGTGCCTGAGGGTCAGGTGTGTGCAGAGTTGTCAGGTGCTAGGGTGACAGAGGTGCCTGTGGTGTGGAGATGTGCGGTGTCAGATATGCCTGTGAGGTGTCAGGATGTGCCAGGGGTGTCAGTGGTGTGTGGTGGTGTCAGTAGTGTGCCAGGGGAGTGTCAAGGTGTGCCTGGGGTGTCAGGGGTGTGCCAGGGAGTGTCTGGGGGTGCCTCTGGGGAGTGTCAGAGGTGTGCCTGGGGTGTCAGGGTGTGCCTAGGGTGTCTCAGGTTTACCTGGGGTGTCTCAGGTGTGGCCTGGGGTGTCAGAGGAGAATCAGGGAGTGTAAGAGGTGTGCTTGGTAGTGTCAGTGGTGTGCCAGGGAGTGTCCCAAGGTGTGCCTGGGAGTGTCAGGGGTGTGCCAGGGGTCTGGGGATGCCTGGGAGTGTCAGAGGTGTGCCTGGGGTGTCAGGGGTGTGCCTGGAGTGTCTCAGGTTTGCCTGGGAGTGTCTCAGGTGTGCCTGGGTATCAGAGGTGTGCCTGGGAGTGTCTGAGGTGTGCCTGGGGTGTCTGTGGTGTGCCTGGGGTATCAGAGGTGTGCAGGGAGTGTCAGGGTGTGCCTGGGGAGTGTCGGAGGTTGCAAGTGTCAGAGGTGTGCCTGGGGTATCAGAGGTGTGCCTGGGAGGTCAGGGGTGTGCCTGGGAGTGTCAGGGGGTGTGACTGGAGTGGCCAGTGTGACTGGGGAGTGTCAGAGGTGTGCCTGGGATGTCAGACGTGTGCCTGGGGTGACAGAGGATGCCTGGGGAGTGTCAGAGGGTACCTGGCAGTGTCAAGGGTGTGCCTGGGAGTGTCAGAGGTGTGCCTGGGGAGTGTCAGAGGTGTGCCTGGGGAGTGTCTGATGTGTGCCTGGGGAGTGTCTGGGGTGTGCCTGGGGAGTGTCAGGGAGGGAACCAGGAGTGTAAGAGGTGTGCCTGGGGAGTGTCAGGGGGTGGCCTGGGGTGTCAGAGGAGTGCCTAGGGTGTCAGGAGGTGTGCCTGGGAATGTCAGAGGTGTGCAGAGTATCGGAGGTTTGCCTGGGTGTCAGAGATGTGCCTGGAGTGTCGGGCGGTGCAGAGTGTCAGGGCGTGCCTGGGGAGTGTCAGATGTGGCTGGAGTGTCAGAGGTGTGCTGAGAGTCTCAGATGTGTGCCTGGGAGGGTCAGGGGTGGACAGGGGAGTGTCAGAGGAGTACCTGGGGAGTGTCAGAGGTGTGCCTGGGGTATCAGTGTGCCTGGAGTGTCAGGGTGTGCCTGGGGAGTATCAGAGGTGTGCCTGGGAGTGTCAGGGGTGTGCCTGGGAGTGTCAGGGGGTAACTGGAAGTGACGGAGGTGTGACTGGGAGATGTCAGAGTGTGCCTGAGAGATGTCAGAGTGTGCGAGTGTCAGAGGTGCCTGGGATTGTTAGAGGTGGGGTGTCAGGGGTGTACCTGGGACTGTCAGAGGTGTGCCTGGGGTGTAGAGTGTGCCTGGGGTGTCGGAGGTGTGCCTGGGGAGTGTCGGAGGTGTGCCTGGGGTGTCTGTGAGGTACCTGGGAGTGTGGGTGTTGTGCCTGGGGAGTGTCAGTGGTGTGCCAGGGTGTCAGAGGTATGCCTGGGAGTCAGAGGTGTGCCTGGGAGTGTCAGGGTGTTGCTGGGGGTGACAGGTGAACCAGAGTGTCAGAGAGTACCTGGGGAGTGTCAGGGGTGTGCCTGGGGTATCAGGGGTGTGCCTGTGAGTGTCAGGGGTGTGCCTGGAGTGTCAGAGTTGACTGGAGTGACGGAGGTGTGACTGGGGTGTCAAGGTGTGCCTGGGATGTCAGGCTGTGCCTGGGGTGTCAGGTGTTCTGAAGGTGTCAGGCGTGTGCCTGGAGTGTCAGACGTGTGCGAGTGTCAGGGTGTGCCTGGGTGTCAGAGGGTACCTGGGGAGTGTCAGGGGTGTGCCTGGGGAGTGTTGGAGGTGTGCCTGGGGTGTCGAGTGTGCCTGTGAGTGTCGCAGGCGTGCCTGGGAGTGTCAGAGCAGTTCCTGGGAGTGTCAGTGGAGTACCTGGAGTGTCAAGTGTGCCTGGGGTGTCAGGGGTGTACAGAGAGTGTCAGAGGAGTGCCTGGAGTGTCAGGGGTGTGCCTGGGAGTGTTGGAGGTGTGTGCGGGTGTCGGAGGTGTCCTGGGGCGTCAGAGGTGTGCCTGGGGAGTGTCAGAGGTGTGCCTGGGAGTGTCAGAGGTGTGCCTGGGAATATCAGTGGAGTTCCTGGAAGTGTCAAGGTGTGCCTGGGAGTGTCAGGGGTGTGCCAGGGAGTGTGGGTGCCTGGGGTGTCATGGGTGTGCCTGGGGAGTGTCAGGAGTGTGCCTGGGGTGTCAGAGGTGTTCTGAGTGTCAGGGTGTGCCTGGGAGTGTCAGATGTGTGCATGTGAGTGTCAGAGGTGTGCCTGGGTGTGTCAGAGGTGCCTGGGAGTGTGAGAGGTCCTGAAGTTATCAGGGATGTGCTTGGGAAGTCAGAGGTGCATGGGGTGTCTGAGGTGTGCGGGGTGTCTGAGGTGTGCCTGGAGTGTTGGTGGATATCCAGAGTGTGAGAGATATGCCGAGTGTCAGGGTGTGCAGGGGGTATCCGAGGGTATCTGGGAGTGTCAGGGGTGTGCCAGGGGAGTGTCAGAGGGTGCCTGGGGTGGCTGGGGTGTGCCTGGGGTGTCTGGGGTGTGCCTAGGGGTGTATGGGGTGTGCCTGGGGTGTCAGGTGTGTGCCAGGGGTGTCAGGGTGCCTCAGGTGACAGTGGTGTGCCTGTGGGTTTCAGAGATGTGCAGGTGTCAGAGGTGTGCCTGGGGTGTCTAAGGTGTGCCTGGGGTGTCTGAGGGTGTGCCTGGGGTGTCAGAGAACCAGGGAGTGTAGAGGTGTGCCTGTGGGTGTGTTGGTGGCAGGGGGTGTCAGGGTGTGCGTGGGGTGTCAGGGGGTATGCCTGGGATTATCAGAGGTGTGCCTGGAGTGTCAGGGGGTGCCTGGAGTGTCAAGGTGTGCCTGGGAGTATCAGAGGTGTGCCTGGGGTGTCGGAGGTGTTCCTGAGAGTGTCAGGGGTGTGCCTGGGAGTGTCAGATGTGTGCCTGGGAGTGTCAGAGGGGTGTGCCTGGGGAGTGTCAGAGGTGCCTGGGAGTGTTAGAGGAGTCTCTGGGAGTGTCAGGGGTGTGCTGAGTGTCAGAGGTGTGCCTGGGGTGTCTGAGGGTGTGCCAGGGTGTCTGGGGTGTATCATGGTGTCACAGGGTATCTGGGGTGTCAAGGTGTGCCAGTGTCAGAGGTGTGCCTGGGGTGTCCAGTGTGCCTAGGTGTCAGGTGTTTCTGGGAGTGTCAGGGGTGTGCGGAGTGTCAGATGTGTGCCTGGAGTGTCAGAGGTGTGCAGAGTGTCAGAGGGTACCTAGGTGTCAGGAGGTCCTGGGAGTGTCAGGGGTGTACGGTGACAGGGGTGTGCCTCGGGGTGTCTGGGGTGAACCTGGGGTGTCAGGGAGAACCAGGGGAGTGTAAGAGGTGTGCCTGGGGTGTCAGAGGTGTCCAGGGTATCAGAGGATTATCTGGGAGTGTCAGAGGTGTACCAGGGGTGTTAGAGTGCAGGTGTCAGAGGTGCAGGTGTCTGAGGTGTGCAAGTGTGTGTGAGGTGTGCCTGGCGGTGTCAGGTGTGTGCCAGGGAGTGTCAGAGGTGTGCCTGGAGTGTAGGGGTGTGCCTGGGGTGTCAGGTGTGCACGAGTGTCGGGTGTGCCTGGGTGTGTCTGGGGTGCCGGGTGTGAGTGTTGTATCTGAGTGTCAGTGGTGTGCCAGGGGTGTCAGAGGTATGCCTGGGGAGTGTCAGGGGTGTGCCTGGGGGTGTCAGAGGTGTGCCTGGGGTGTCAGAGGTGAACCAGGAGTGTCAGAGGAGTACGAGTGTCAGGGAGTGTAACTGGAAGTGACGGAGGTGTAACAGAGAGTCAGAATGTTCCTGAGAGTGTCAGGCGTGTACCTGGGAGTGTCAGATGTGTGCCTGGGAGTGTCAGAGGTGTGCCTGGGAGTGTCAGAGGAGTGCCTGGGAGTGTCAGGAGTCCTGGGAGTGTCAGGGTGTACCCAGAGAGTGTGAGAGAGTACCTGGGGAGTGTCAGTGGCCTGGGGTGGAGGTGTGCCTGGGGTATCGGAGTTTACCTGGGAGTGTCGGAGATGTGCCTGGAAGTGTCGGGCACCTGGGGAGTGTCAGGAGGCGTACCTGAGAGTGTCAGATGTGTGCCTGGGAGTGTCAGAGGTGTACTAGAGAGTCTCAGATGTGTGCCTGCCTGGAGGTCAGAGGTGAACCAGGGGTGTCAGAGGAGTGCCTGCAGAGGTGTCAGAGGTGTGCCTGGGGAGTGTGGGAGTGTGCTGGGAGTGTCAGGGTGTGCCTGGGAGTGTCAGGGTGTGCCTGGAGTGTCAGGGGTGTGCCTGGAGTGTCAGGGTACTGGGAGTGACAGGAGGTGTAACTGGGGAATGTCAGGGGTGTGCCTGGAATGTCAGAGGTGTGCCTGGGAGTGTCAGAGGAGAACCAGGAGTGTAAGGTGTGCCTGGGGAGTGTCAGAGGTGTGCCAGGGGTATCAGAGGATTATCTGGGAGTGTCAGAGGTGTGCCAGGGGTGGGGTGCAAGTGTCAGAGTGCAAGGTGTCTGGGGACGTGCAGGTGTGTGGGGTGTGCCAGCAGTGTCAGGTGTGTACCAGGGTCAGAGGTGTGCCAGGTTGGAGTGCAGGTGTCAGTTGACAGGTGTCGGAGGTGTGTGGGTGTGTCTGGGGTGCCTGGAGTGTGAGTGTTGTGTCTGGAGTGTCAGTAGGTGTGCCAGGGGGTGTCAGAGGTATGCCTGGGGAGTGTCAGAGGTGTGCCTGGGAGTGTCAGAGTGTGCCTGGGGTGTCAGGGTGAACCAGGGAGTGTCAGAGGGTACCTGGGAGTGTAGAGGTGTGCATGGGGTATCAGGGGTTTGCCTGGGAGTGTCAGGGGGTGTGACCTGGGGAGTGTCAGGGTGTAACTGGAAGTGACGGAGGTGTAACTGGGAGAGTCGGAGATGTTCCTGGGAGTGTCAGGCGTGCCTGGGAGTGTCAGATGTGTACTGGGTGTCAGAGGTGTGCCTGGGGAGTGTCAGAGGTGTACCTGGGAGTGTCAGAGGAGTACCTGGGAGTGTCAGGGGTGTACCAGAGAGTGTCAGAGAGGTACCTGGGAGTGTCAGGTGTACCTGGGGTTGGAGGTGTGCCTGGGGTATCGGAGGTTTACCTGGGACTGTCAGGAGATGTGCCTGGAAGTGTCGGAGGCGTGCCTGGGAGTGTCAGAGGCGTGCAGAGGTGTCAGATGTGTGCCTGGAGTGTCAGAGGTGTGCTAGGGGAGTCTCAGATGTGTGCCTGGGAGGGTCTGAGGTGTATCATGGAGTATCAGAGGTATCTAGGTGTCAGAGGTGTTATGAGGAGTGTCAGAGCTGTGCCTGGGAGTGTCAGGTGTACCTGGGAGTGTCAGGTGTTCCTGGGAGTGTCAGGGGTGTGCCTGGGGTGTCAGGTGTGTGCCTGGGGTGTCAGGGTGTGCCTGGGAGTGTCTGGGGTGTGCCAGGGAGTGTCTGGGGTGTATCATTAGAGTATCAGAGGTATCTGGGAGTGTCAGAGGTGAACCAGGAGTGTCAGAAGAGTTCCTGGGGAGTGTCAGAGAGTGTGCCTGGGGTGTGGAGGTGTGCCTGGGAGTGTCAGAGGTGTGCCTGGGGTATCAGAGGTGTGCCTGGGAGTGTCAAGGGTGTGCCTGGGAGTCAGGGTGTAACTGGAAGTGACGGAGGTGTAACTGGGAATGTCAGAGGTGTGACCAGAGATGTCAGGGTGTGCCTTAGGTGTCAGAGGTGCCTGGGGTTGGGGTATAGGTGTCAGGGGTGTGCGGGACTGTCAGGGTGTGCCTGGAGTGTAGAAGTGTGCCAGGTGTCAGGTGTGCCTGGAGTGTCGGAGGTGTGCCTGGGGTGTCTGAGGGAGTGCCGGGAGTGTGGGTGTTGTGCCTGGGAGTGTCAGTGGTGTGCCAGGGTGTCAGAGGTATGCCTGGGAGTGTCAGAGGTGTGCGAGTGTCAGAGGTGTTACTGGGAGTGACAGAGGTGAACCAGGGAGTGTCAGAGGAGTACCTGGGAGTGTCAGAGGTGTTCTGAGGAGTATCAGAGGTGTACCTGTGAGAGTCAGGGTGTACCTAGGAGTGTCAGAGGTGTAACTGGAGTGACGGAGGTGTGACTGGGGTGTCAAGGTGTACCTGGGAATGTCAGAGCTGTACCTGGGAGTGTCAGAGGTGTTCCTGAGAGTGTGAGGCGTGTGCCTGGGGTGTCAGATGTGTGCCTGGGGTGTCAGAGGTGTGCCTGGGGAGTGTCAGAGGTGCCTGGGGAGTGTCAGGGGTGTGCCTGGGAGTGTTGGAGGTGGCACTGGAGTGTCAGGAGGTGTGCCTGGGAGTGTCACAGGCGTGCCTGGAGTGTCAGAGCAGTTCCTGGGAGTGTTAGTGGAGTACCTGGGTGTCAGAAGTGTACCTGGGGTGTCAGAGGAGTACAGAGAGTGTCAGAGGAGTACCTGGGGTGTCAGGGGTGTGCCTGGGATGTGGAGGTGTACCTGGGGTGTCGGAGGTGTACCTGGGAGGGTCAGAGGTGTACCTGGGAGTGTCAGAGGTGTACCTGGGAGTGTCAGAGGTGTGCCTGGGAATATCAGTGGGTTCCTGGAAGTGTCAAAGGTGTACCTGGGTGTCAGGGGTGTGCCAGGGAGTGTCTAAAGGGTACCTGGGAGTGTCATGGGTGTGCCTGGGGTGTCGGAGGTGTGCCTGGGAGTGTCAGAGGTGTTCCTGAGGTGTCAGGGGTGTACCTGGGGTGTCAGATGTGTGCATGTGGTATCCAGGGTGTGCCTGGGTGTGTCAGAGGTACCTGGGAGTGTGAGAGGGTCCTGAGTATCAGGGATGTACTTGGGAGGAGTCAGAGGTGTACCTGGGAGTGTCTGGGGTGTACCCGCAAGTGTCTGAGGTGTGCCTGGGAGTGTTGGTGGAGATCAGGAGTGTAGAGATATGCAGGAGTGTCAGAGGTGTGTCAGGGGTATCGAGGAGTATCGCAAGTGTCAGAGGTGTACCAGGGAGTGTCAGAGGTACACTGGAGTGGCTGAGGTGTACCTGGGGTGTCTGAGGTGTGCCCAGAGGGTGTATGAGGTGTGCCTGGGGTGTCAGGTGTGTGCCAAGGGAGTCAGGGAGTGCCTCGCAGTGACAGTGGTGTACCTGTGAGTTTCAGAGATGTGCCTGGGAGTGTCAGGGGGTGTACCTGGGGTGTCTAAGGTGTACCTGGGAGTGTCTGAGAGTACCTGGGAGTGTCAGAGGGAGAACCAGGGAGTGTAGAGGTGTACCTGTGGGTGTCATTGGTGTACCGAGGAGTGTCAGAGATGTGCATTGGGGTGTCAGGTATGCCTGGGATTATCAGAGATGTACCTGGGAGTGTGGGGGTACCAGGAGTGTCAAGGTGTACCTGGGAGTATCAGAGGTGTACCTGGGAGTGTCGGAGGTGTTCCTGAGAGTGTCAGGGGTGTACCTGGGAGTGTCAGATGGGTAATGGGAAGGTTGGAGTGTCAGAGGAGTACCTGGGAGTGTTAGAGAGCTCTCTGGGAGTGTCAGGGGTGTACTTGGGAGTGTCAGAGGTGTACCTGGGGTGTCTGGGGTGTGCCGGGAGTGTCTGAGGTGTATCATGGGTATCAGAGGGTATCTGGGGTGTGGAGGTGTACAGGGTGACAAGTGTCCTGGGAGTGTCTGAGGTGTACCTGGGAGTGTCAGAGGAGAACCAGGGAGTGTAAGAGGTGTGCCTGGGGTGTCAGAGGTGTACCAGGGGTATCAGAGGTTATCTGGGGTGTCAGAGGGTATCAGGGGTAGTAGAGGAGTACCTGGGAGTGTCAGAGGGGTGCAAGTGTCTGAGGTGTACCTGGGAGTGTAAGGTGTACATGGCAGTGTCAGGTGTGTACCAGGGGTGTCAGAGGTGTACCTGGGAGTGTCAGAGTGTGCCTGGGAGTATCGGAGGTGTACTAGAGTGTCGGAGGTGTGCCTGAGGTGTGTCTGAGGGAGTACCTGGGAGTGTAAGTGTTGTATCTGAGAGTGTCAATGGTGTACAGGGGTGTCAGAGTATACCTGGGAGTGTCAGAGGTGTGCCTGGGAGTGTCAGAGGTGCCTGGGGTGTCAGAGGTGAACCGGGAGTGTCAAAGGGTACTGGGGTGTCAGAGGTGGCATGGGGAGTATCAGAGGTTTACCTGGGGTGTCTGGTGTGCCTGGGGTGTCAAGGGTGTAACTGGAAGTGACGGAGGTGTAACTGGGAGGAGAGTCGGAGGTGTTCCTGAGAGTGTCAGGCGTGTACGCAGGAGTGTCAGATATTGCCTGGGAGTGTCAGAAGTGTGCCTGGGAGTGTCGAGGAGTACCTGGGAGTGTAGAGGTCCTGGGGTGTCAGGGGTGTGCCAGAGAGTGTCAGAAGAGGTACACTGGGGTGTCAGGGTGTGCCTGGGGTGTTGGAGGTGTGCCTGGGGTGTCGGGTGTGCCTGGGATTGTCATGAGGCGACACAGGGTGTCAGGCAGTTCCTGGGGTGGTGGTGCCTGGGGTGTCAGGGGTGTGCCACAAGGATTGTCGGGGTGTGCCAGGGGGTGTCAGGAGGTTCCTGGGAGTGTCAGGGGTGTGCAGGGTGTTGGAGGAGGTGTGCAAATTGTCAGGAGGTGTACCTGGGAGTGTCAGAAGGTGTACCTGGGAGTGTCAGAGGTGCCTGGGAGTGTCAGAGAGGTGTACCTGGGAGTGTCAGTGGAGTTCTGGAACTGTCAAGGTGTACCTGGGAGTGTCAGGGTGTACCAGGAGTGTCTGGGGGAGTGCTTGGGAGTGTCATGGGTGTGCCTGGGAGTGTCGGAGGTATGCAGGAGTTTCAGGGGGTGTACCTGGGAGTGCCAGAGGTGTGCCTGGGAGTGTCTGAGGAGGTATGCCTGGGAGAGCCAGGGTGTTCATGGCCAATCGGAGGTGTACCTGGGAGTGTCAGAGATATTGCCTGGGAGTGACAGCGGTGTACCTGGGGAGTGTCAGAAGTGAACCTGGGGTGTCTGAGGTGTGTACCTGGGAGTGTCCTGAGGTGTACCTGGGAGTGTGAGGTGGCTGGGAGTATGAGAGAGAGTACCAGCAGTGTCAGAAGTACCTGGGAGTGTGAGAGGTGTACTGGGGTGGTGAGGGTGTGCCTGGGGTGTCTAAGGTGTGCCTGGGAGTGTCAGAGGTGTGCCTGGGAATTAGCAGAGGAGGTGTACCTGGGAGTGTCTGAGGTGTGCCTGGAAGTGTCTGAGGTGTGCATGGGTGTGGTGTGCCTGGGACTGTCAAGATGTGCCTGGGAATTATCAGAGGGTGTGCCTGGGGTGTTGGGTGTGCCTGGGGATGTCAGAGGGAGTGCCTGGGAGTGTGGGGGTGTACTGGGATGTTGGAGGGTGTGCC
The DNA here is from genome assembly GCF_018991925.1 of Homarus americanus. Lineage (NCBI taxonomy): Eukaryota > Metazoa > Arthropoda > Malacostraca > Decapoda > Nephropidae > Homarus > Homarus americanus. The sequence continues at coordinate 29,542 of NW_024748083.1, forward strand.
TGGGAGTGTCGGAGGGGTGTGCACTGGGAGTGTTGCAGGCGTACCTAGGGTGTCAGAGCAGTTCCTGGGGAGTGTCAGTGGAGTACAGGAGTGTCAGAGTGTACCTGGGAGTCAGGGTGTACCAGAGAGTGTCAGAGGTACCTGGGAGTGTCAAGGGGCAGGGTGTTGGAGGTGTACCTGGGAGTGTCTGAGGTGTACCTGGGAGCGTCAGAGGTGTACCTGGGGTGTCAGAGGTGTGCCTGGGTGTCAGAGAGGTGTACCTGGGGTATCAGTGGAGTTCCTGGAAGTGTCAAAGATGTGCCTGGGAGTGTCAGGGGTGTACCAGGAGTGTCTGAGGAGGTGCCTGGAGTGTCATGGGTGTACCTTGGAGTGTCGGAGGTGTACTAGGGTGTCAGAGGTGTTCCTGAGAGTGTCAGGGAGTGTGCCTGGGAGTGTCAGATGTGTACATGTGAGTGTCAGAGAGTTACTGGGTGTGTCAGAGGAGTACCTGGGGTGTAAGAGGAGTCCTGAGGTATCGGGGATGTACTTGGGAGAGTCAGAGGTGTACCTGGGAGTGTCTGGGGGTGTGCCTGGGGTGTCTGAGGTGTACCTGGGGTGTCAGTGGAGATCAGGGAGTGTAGAGGTATGCCTGGGAGTGTCAGAGGTGTGCCAGGGGTATCGAGGTATCTGGGAGTCAGAGGTGTGCAGGGGTGTCAGAGGAGTGCCTGGGGTGGCAGAGGTGTACCTGGGAGTGTCTGAGGTGTGCCTGGGGAGTGTGTGGTGTACCTGGGAGTGTCAGGTGTGTACCAGGGAGTGTCAGGAGTACCTGGGAGTGACAGTGGTGCCTGTGAGTTTTCAGAGATGTACCTGGGAGTGTCAGAGGTGTACCTGGGGTGTCTAAAGTGTACTGCAAGTGTCTAAAGGTGTGCCTGGGGAGTGTCAGGAGAACCAGGGAGTGTAAGAGGTGTGCCTGGGGTGTCAGTGGCTTTAAGGAGTGTCAGGTGTGCGTGGGGTGAGCAGGGTATGCAGGATTATCAGAGGGTGTGCCTGGGGTGTCAGGGGGTACCTGGGAGTGTCAAGGTGTACCTGGAGGGTATCCAGGAGGGTGTACCTGGGAGTGTCGGAGGTGGGAGTGTCCCAGGGTGTGCCTGGGAGTGTCAGATGTGTGCCTGGGAGTGTGGAGGTGTGCCTGGGAGTGTCAGAGGAGTACCTGGGAGTGTTAGAGGAGTCTCTGGGAGTGTCAGGGTGTACTTGGGGTGTCAGAGGAGATTGTACCTGGGGTGTCTGAAATTGTACCCAGGAGTGTCTGAGGTGTATGGAGTATCAGAGAATCTGGGGTGTCAGAGGGTGTACCAGGGAGTGTCAGAGCCCAGCCTGGGGTGTCAGAGTGTGCCTGGGGAGATATGGAGGTGTTCTGAGAGTGTCAGGGGTGTACCTGGGGTGGTGGTACTTATAGGTGTCAGAGGTGTACCTGGGGTGTGCCGGGGAGTGTCTGGGGTGTATCATGGGTATCAGAGGGTGTCTGGGGTGTCAGGAGGGTGTGCCAGAGGTGTCAGAGGTGTGCCTGGGCAGATTGTCAGGGGTGTGCCTGGGGTGTCGGAGGTGTTTCCTGAGTGTCAGGGGTGTACCTGGGGTGTCAGTGTGCAAGGTGTCAAATTGTGCCTGGGTGTCAGAGGGAGTGCCTGGGGTGTCAGGAGGTCCTAGAGTGTCAGGGTGTACTTGGGAGTGACAGAGGTGTACCTGGGAGTGTCTGGGGTGTACCTGGGGAGTGTATGAAGTGTACCTGGCAAATTATCAGGTGTGTACCAGGGAGTGTCAGGGTACCTGGGAGTGACAGAGGTATGCCTGTGAGTGACAGAGATGTACTGGAGTGTCGGAGGCGTGCCTCTGGAGTGTCAGAGGTGTACTGGGAGTGTCGGAGGTGTGCCTGGGTGCGTCTGAGGTAGGAGTGTAAGTGATGTATCTGAGAGTGTCACTGGTGTACCAGTGAGTGTCAGAGAACCATGCCGAGTGTCAGAGGTATGCCTGGGAGTGTCAGAGGTGTGCCTGGAGTGTCAGAGGTGTGCCTGGGAGTGTCAGAGGTGAACCAGGGGTGTCAGAGGAGTACCTGGGTGTGTCAGAGGTGTACCGGAAGTGTCAGGGGTGTAACTGGAAGTAGCCGGAGGTGTAACTGGGAGAGTCGGAGATGTTCTGAGGCGTCAGGCGTGTACCTGGGGAGTGTCAGAGGTGTACCTGGGGTGTCAGAGGAGTACCTGGGAGTGTCAGAGGAGTCCTGGGAGTGTCAGGGGTGTACCAGAGAGTGTCAGAGGAGTACCTGGGAGTTTCAGGGGTGTGCCAGGGAGTGTTGGAGGTGTACCTGGGAGTGTCGGAGGTGTGCCTGGGGTGTCGCAGGCGTACCTAGGAGTGTCAGAGCAGTTCCTGGGAGTGTCAGTGGGTACCTGGGAGTGCCAGAAGTGTGCCTGGGAGTGTCAGGGGTGTGCCAGAGAGTGTCAGAGGTGCCTGGGAGTGTCAGGGGTGTACCTGGGGTCGGAGGTGTGCCTGGGGTACTGCTGAGCGTACCTGGGAGTGTCAGAGCAGTTCCTGGGAGTGTCAGTGGAGTACTGGGAGTGTCAGATGTGCCTGGGAGTGTCAGGGGTGTGCAGAGAGTGTCAGAGGAGTACCTGGGGTGTCAGGGGTGTGCCTGGGAGTGTTGAAGGTGTACCTGGGAGTGTCGGAGGTGTGCCTGGGGTGTCAGAGGTGTACCTGGGGTGTCAGGGGTGTACCTGGGAGTGTCAGAGGTGTCCTGGGAGTATCAGTGGAGTTCCTGGAGTGTCAAGGTGTGCGGAGGTGTCAGGGGTGTACCAGGGGTGTCTGGGAGTGCAGGAGGTGTCATGGGTGTACCTGGGGTGTCATAGGTGTGCCTGGGAGTTTCGGAGGTGTACCTTGGGTGGGGTGTACCTGGAGTGTCTGAGGCCTGGGGAGGCCAGAGGTGTTCCTTGGCCATTCAGAGTGTACCTGCAGTGTCAGAGGTGTACCTGGGGAGAACCAGCAGTGTGCCTGGGAGTGTCAGAGGTGAACCTGGGGAGTGTCTGAGGTGTACCTGGGGAGTGTCTGAGGTGTACCTGGAGTGTCTGAGGTGTGGCTGGGAGTATGAGAGAAGTGCCAGCGAGTGTGTCAGAGGAGTACCTGGGGTGTGAGAGGTGTGCCTGGGGTGTGTGGGGTGTGCCTGGGGTGTCTGAAGTATTGCCGTGTCAGAGGTGTGCCTGGGAGTAGCAGAGGTGTACCTGGGGTGTCTGAGGTGTGCCTGGAGTGTCTGAGGTGTACATGGAGTGTCAGCAGGGTGTTCCTGGCAGTGTCAGCGGGTGTACCTGGGAGTGTCAGCAGTGGCCTGGGACTGTCAGGAGGTATGCCTGGGAGTATCAGAGTTGTACCTGGGAGTGTCAGAGGGTACCTGGGGTGTCAGAGGAGAACCTGGGGTGTCAGACAGAGTCCTGGGAGTGTCAGGGGTGTGCCCAGGAGTGTCAGAGGTGCCTGGGAGATGTCTGAGGTGTGCCCAGGAGTGTCTGAGGTGTACCAGGGTATGAGAGGGAGTGTCTGGGGTGTCAGGGTGTCAGGGAGTGTGTGGATGTGCTGTGAGTGTCAGAGGTGTGTACTGGGAGTGTCAGAGGAGTGCCTGGGGTGTGAGTAGTCCATGAGGTATCAGGGGTGTGGGAGGAGTCAGGAGGTGTGCCTGGGGAGGAGTCAGATGTGTGCCTGGGGAGTGTGCAGAGGTGTGCCTGGGAGTGTCGAGTGGAGAACCAGGGAGTGTAGAGGTATGCTGCAAGGAGGTGTCAGAGGTGTACCAGGGAGTATCAGAGGAGTATCTGGGAGTGTCAGAGGTGTACCAGGGAGTGTCAGAGGGTACTGGGAGTGTCAGAGGTGTGCCTGGGAGTGTCTGAGGTGTGCCTGGGGTGTATGAGGTGTGCCTGGGAGTGTCAGGTGTGTACTAGGGAGTGTTAGGAGTACTGGGGTGACAGAGGTGTGCCTGTGGTATCACAGATGTGCCTGGGGTGTCAGAGGTGTGCCTGGGAGTGTCTAAGGTGTGCCTTGGGAGTGTCTGAGGTGTGGCTGGGGAGTGTCTGAGGTGTGCCTGGGGTGTCAGGGGAGAACCAGGAAGTGTGGAGGTGTGCCTGGGAGTGTCAGAGTAGTACCTAAGAGTGTCAGAGGTGTACCTGGGAATGTCAGAGGTGTACCTGGGAGTATCGAGGTTTACCCAGGAGTGTCGGAGATGTACCTGGAAGTGTCGGAGGCGTACTGGGAGTGTCAGAGGTGTGCCTAAGGTGTCAGATGTGTATCGGAGGTGTACCTGGGAGTGTCAGAGGTGTACCTGGGAGTGACAGCGGTGTACCTGGGAGGCCAGAGGTGAACTGGGAGTGTCTGAGGTGTACCTGGGAGTGCCTGAGGTGTACCTGGGAGTGTCTGAGGTGTAGCTGAGCAAGGAGAGAAGTACCAGGGAGTGCCTGAGGAGTACCTGGGAGGTGAGAGGTGTACCTGGAGTGTGTGAGGCACCTGGGAGTGTTCAAGGTGTACCTGGGAGTCAGAGGTACCTGAAGCAGCAAAGGTGTACCTGGGAGTGTCTGAGGTACCTGGAAGTGTCTGAGGTGCACATGGAGTGTCAGCGGTGTTCCTGGCAGTGTCAGCGGTGTACCTGGGAGTGTCAGCGGTGTACCTGGGACTGTCAGAGGTATCCTGGGAGTATCAGAGGTACCTGGGAGTGTCAGAGGGTACCTGGGAGGTCAAAGGTGTACCTGGGAGTGTCAGAGGTACCTGGGAGTGTCGGAGGTGTTCCTGAGAGTTTCAGGGGTGTACCTGGGAGTGTCAGATGTGTACCTGGGAGGTCAGAGGTACCTGGGAGTGTCAGAGGAGTACCTGGGAGGTTGGGACGAGTCCCTGGGAGTGGGGTGTACTTGGGAGGTCAGAGGTCTAGGAATGTCTGAGGGTGTACTTGGGGTATGCAGAGGTGTACTTGGGGTATGGGAGGGTATCTGGGGTGTCAGGGGTGTGCCAGGGGTGTCAGAGGTGTACCTGGGGTGTCAGGAGTTGTGCCCTGGGATGTCGGAGGTGTTCCTGAGGTTTCAGGAGATTGTACCTGGGAGTGTCAGATGTGTGCCTGGGGTGTCTGAGGGTGTGCCTGGGGTGTCTGAGGGTGTGCCTGGGGTGTCTGGGGTTTTGGCTGGGAGTATGAGAGAAGTACCGAGCGAGTGTCAAGGAGTACCTGGGGAGTGTGAGAGGTGTGCAGGGTGTGTGAGGGTGTACCTGGGGAGTGTCTAGGTGTACCTGGGAGTGTCGAAGGTAGCCTGGGAGTAGCAAGAGGTGTACCTGGGAGTGTCTAAGGTGTACCTGGAGTGTCTGAGGTGTACATGGAGTGTCATGTTCCTGGCAGTGTCAGCAGTGTACCTGGGAGTGTCAGCAGTGTACCTGGGACTGTCAGAGGTATGCCAAATTATCCAGAGGTGCCTGGGAGTGTCAGAGGGTACCTGGGGAGTGTCAAGGTGTGCCTGGGGTCAGAGGTGTGGGAGTGTCGGAGTTCTGAGAGTTTCAGGGGTGTGCCTGGGAGTGTCAGATGTGTGTGCCTGGGAGTGTCAGGGTGTACCTTAGGGTGTCAGAGGAGTACCTGGGAGTGTCAGACAGATCCTAGGAGTGTCAGAATTGTACTTGGGAGTGTCAGAGGTGTACCTGGGAATGTATGAGTGTGCAGGGTGTCTGAGGTGTACCAGGGAGTATGAGAGGAGTACCTGGGAGTGTCTAAGGTGTACCTGGGGGTGTCTGAGGTGTAACTGGGAGTGTCTGAGGTGTGCCTGGGGTCAGGGAGGGCCAGGAGTGTAGAGGTGTGCCTGGGGTGTGGAGGAGTGCCTAAGGTGTCAGAGGGTGTGCAGGGTGTCTGAGGTGTGCCTGGGGTATCGGAGTTTACTGGGAGTGTCGGAATGTGCCTGGAAGTGTCGGAGGCGTGCCTGGGAGTGTCAGAGGTGGCTGCCTGAGGTGTCAGATGTGTGTGCCTGGGGGTGTCAGAGAGGTGAACCAGGGGAGTGTCAAGAGGAGCACCTGGGGAGTGTCAGAGGGAGTGTACCTGGGGAGTATCACAAGTGTACCTGGGAGTAATCAGGGGTCTGCAAGTGTCAGGGTGTAACTGGAGTGACGGAGGTGTAATTGGGAGTGTCAGAGGTGTACCTGGGAATGTCAGAGGGTGTACCTGGGGTGTCAGAAGAGTACCTGGGAGTGTTGGAGATTGCCTGGGGTGTCAGGGGTGTGCCTGGGAGTTTCAGAGTGTGCCTGGGGTGTCAGAGGTGTGCCTGGGAGTGTCTGGGGTGTGCCTGGGGGGTGTCCGGGGTGTGCCTGGGGTGTCAGGGGTGTGCCTGGGGTGTCAGGGAGAACCAGGAAGTGTGGGAGGTGTGCCTGGGGTGTCACCGGTGTGCCTGGGAGTGTCAGTGGAGTACCTAGGGTGTCAGGGTGTACCTGGGAGTGTCAGAGGTGTCCTAGGAGTGCAGAGGTGTACCAGGGAGTGTCAGAGAGGTGTACCTGGGAGTGTCAGAGGTGAACCAGGGAGGAGTCAGAGGGTGCCTGGGGAGTGGCAGAGGTGTGGGAGTATCGGAGGTGTACATGGGGTATCAGAGGTGTACCTGGGAGTGTCAGAGGTGTACCTGGGAGTGTCAGGGGTGTAACTGGGAGTGTTGGTGTGGCTGGGAATGTCAGAGGTGTACTTGGGGGTGTCGGTGGAGTACCTGGGGGTCTCAAGGTGTACCTGGGGTATCGGGGGTGTGCCTGGGAATATCAGGAGGTGTTCCTGAGAGATATCGGACCTGTACCTGGGAGTGTCAGAGGTGTGCTTGGAAGTGTCGGAGGAGGTGTACCTGGGGGCGTCACAGTTGTACAGGAGTATCAGAGGGTTCCTGGGAATATCCGAGCTGTACCTGGGAGTGTCAGAGGTGTACCTGGGAGTGTCGGAGGTGTACCTGGGGTGCTGGACAGTTGTACCTGGGAATGTCAGAGGTGTACCTGGCAGGTCAGAGGTGTCCCAGGGAGTGTCAGAGATGTACCTGGGAGTGTCAGAGGTGACCTGGGAGTGCAGAGGTGTACCTGGGAGTGCAGAGGCTATACCTGGGAGTGTCAGAGGTCATACCTGGGAGTATCAGAAGTGTAACTGGGAGTGTGAGGTGTACCTGGGAGTGTCTGAGGTGTACCCGGGAGTGTCTGAGGTATCATGGAGTATCAGAGGAGTATCTGGGAGTGTCAGAGGTGTCAGGGAGTGTCAGAGGTGTACCTGGGAGTGTCAGAGGTGTACCTGGGAGTGTCGGAGAAGTCCTGAGAGTGTCAGGGTGTACCTGGGAGTGTCAGATGTGTACCTGGGAGTGTCAGAGGTGTACCTGGGAGTGTCAGGAGGAGTACCTGGGAGGTAAGAGAGTCCCTGAGAGGTCAGGGGTGTACTTGGGAGTGACAGAGGTGTACCTGGAGTGTCTGAGGTACCTGGGAGTGTCAGAGGAGAACCAGGAGTGTAAGAGGTGTATCTGAGTGTCAGAGGTACCAGGACAGGGAGTATCAGAGATTATTTGGAGTGTCAGAGGTGTACCAGGGAGGTCAGAGGAGTACCTGGGAGGCCAGGGTACCTGGGAGGTCTGAGATGTACCTGGGAGGAGATGAGGCACCTGGCAGGGGTCAGGTGTGTGGTACCAGGGAGTGTCAGGAGCACCTGGAGTGACAGGAGGTACACCCAGAGTGCTCAGAGATGGGCCTTGGGAGTTAGAGAGGGTGCACCTGGGAGTGTCTGAGGTGTACCTGGGGAGCATCAGAGGTGCACCTGGAGTGTCAGGGGATGTTCCTGGGAGGTCGGAGGTACCTGGGAGTGTCAGAGGTACCTGGGAGTGTCAGAGGTGTACCTGGGAGCAAGCCGGAGGGTGCCCTGGGAGAAAGCCAGGGGTGTACCTGGGAGTGTCATGGTGTAACTGGTAAGTGACGAATGTGTAACTGGGAGTGTCAGAGGTGTACCTGGGAATGTCAGACGTGTACCTGGGAGTGTCAGGAGGAGGCCTGGGAGGTTGGGGAGGAGCCTGGCAGTGTTGGCAGTACCTGGGAGGCCAGAGGTGTACCTGGGAGGTGTCAGAGGTGTGCCTGGGAGTGTCTGATGTGGGCCTGGGAGTGTTTGAGGTGTACCAGAGCTGGGGAGAACCAGGAAGTGTAAGAGGTGTACCTGGGAGGTCAGGAGGTGTACCAGGAGGTCAGAGGAGTACCTAGAGTGTCAGAGGTACCTGGGAACGTCAGAGGTACCTGGAGCATCGGAGGTTTACCTGGGAGTGTCGGGAGATGTACCTGGAAGTGTCGGAGGCGTACCTGGGAGGTCAGAGGTGTACCAGAGTGTCAGATGTGTACCTGGGAGTGTCAGAGGTACCAGAGCCAGAGGTACCTGGGAGCATCAGGCGTGTACCTGGGAGTGTCAGGGGTGTACCTGAAGCGTTGGGGTGTAACTGGAAGTGACGGAGGTGTAACTGGGAGTAAGCCAGAGGTGTACCTAGGGAATGTCAGAGGTACCTGGGAGAAATGGAGGTGTACCTGGGAGTGTTGTAGAGGTGTACCTGGGAGTATTAGGAGGTGTACCTGAGTGCTTGGGGTGTACCTGGAAGTGTTGGGGTAACTGGAAGTGACGGGAGGTGTAACTGGGAGTGCCAGGAGGTGCACCTGGGAATGTCAGGAGGTGTACCTGGAAGTGTCAGAGGTGTACCTGGTAAGTGTCAGGAGGAGTGCCTGGGAGGTGCTGAGAGAGTACCTGGGAGTGTCAGGGGTGTGCTCTGGGAGTGTCAGAGAGGTACCTGGGAGCAAGTGAAGTGTACCTGGGAGTATCGGGAGGTACCTGGAGGCCGGGAGGTGTACCTGGGTGTGTCTGAGAGCACCTGGGAGTGTAAGGGTTGTACCTGGGAGTGTCAGGTGGTGTACCAGGGAGTGTCAGAGGTATACCTGGGAGTGCTGGGGAGGTACCTGGGAGTGTCAGGAGGTGTACCTGGGAGGCCAGAGGTGAACCAGGAGGCCAGAGGAGTACCTGGGAGTAACAGAGGTGGGTACCTGGGAGTATCAGAGGTGTGCTGGAGTGTCAGGGGTGTACCTGGGAGTGTCAGGGTGTGGCTGGAAGGACGGAGTAACTGGGAGTGTCACACTGGGAGTGCCAGAGGTGTACCTGGAGTGTCGGAGGCGGAAACCCTGAGATGTCAGGCGGCACCTGGGAGTTTCAGATGTGCCTGGAGTGTCAGAGGCACCTGGAGAGGCCAGGAGGAGCACCTGGGAGTGTCAGAGAGTCCTGGGAGTGTCAGGGGTGTACCAGAGAGTGTCATGGAGGAGTACCTGGGAGGCCAGGGGCACTGGGAGTGTTGGAGGTGTAACTGGGAGGTTTTGGAGGTACCTGGAGGCCTGCAGGAGTACCTAGGGAGTGTCAGAGCAGTTCCTGGGAGCAACAGAGTACCTGGGAGGTTGTGAAGTGTGGCCTGGGAGGCCAGGGACCAGCAGAGGAGGCCTGGAGGTGTTGGGGTGGCTGGGAGTGACAGAGGTGTACTCTGGGAGTAAGTCTGGAGGTGTACCTGGGAGGTTAGAGAGGAGAACCAGGGAGGTAAGGTGTACCTGGGAGTGTCAGAGGTGTAAACAGAGTATCAGAGATTATCTGGGAGGCTGGGGAGGTGTACTAGGGAGGCCAGAGAGTACCTGGGAGGTCAGAGGGTACTGGGAGTGTCTGAGGTGTACCTGGGAGCAGAAGAGTACCTGGCAGTGTCAGGTGTGTACCAGGAGTGTCAGGAGCACCTGGGAGTGACAGAGGTATACCTGTGAGTGTCAGGAGATGTACCTGGGGAGGTCAGAGGTGCACCTGGAGTGTCAGAGGTGTACCTGGGAGGTCAGGAGGCACCTGGAGGCCGAGGCATACCTGCAGTGCTCGGGCAGTGTACCTGAGAGTGTCAAGGTGCACCTGGGAGTGTCAGGAGGTATACCTGGGAGCATCAGGAGGTGTAACTGGGAGTGTCAGGAGGTGTACCTGGGAGGCCTGGAGGTGTACCCGGGAGTGCCCCTGAGGTGTATCATGTAGTATCAGGAGGTATCTGGGAGGCCAGGTGTACCAGGGAGGTCAGAGGTGTACCTGGAGTGTCGGGAGAAGCCCCCTGAGAGTGTCAGGTGTACCTGGGAGCAAGCCAGAGGTGTACCTGGGAGGTGAGAGGTACCTGGAGGTCAGAGGAGTACCTGGAGTAAGTCAGAGGAGTCTCTTGAGAGTGTCAGGGGGTGTACTTGGGAGTGACAGAGGTACCTGGGGAGTGTCTGAGGTGTAACTGGGAGAGCCCAGGAGGCCTGGGAGGTGGAGAGGTGCACCTGGGAGTGTGAGAGGTGTACCTGGGAGTCTCCTGAGGTGGACCTGGGAGACCAGAGTGTACCTGGGAGCAATGGGGTACCTGGGAGGCTGAGGTGTACCTGGGAGTGTCAGAGGTACCTGGGAGCGTCAGAGGTACTTGGGAGTGTTTGAGGTGTTCCTGGGAGTCAGTACCTGCAGTGTCAGGGGTACTGGAAGTGACGGAGGTGTAACTGGAGTGTCAGGAGGTGTACTTGGAATGTCAGACGTGCCTGGGAGAGTGCCAGAGGAGTACCTGGGAGTGTCAGGAGAGTACTCTGGCAGTGTCGGCACCTGGGAGTACAGAGGTGTGCCTGGGAATGCCTGATGTGTACTCTGGAGTGTTTGAGGTGTACCTGGGAGTGTTAGAGAACCAGAAGTAAGAGGCGTACCTGGGAGTGTCAGAGTAAAAATTAGGAGTGTCAGAGAGTACCTAGGAGTACAGAGGTGTACCTGGAATGTTGGGAGGCCTGGGAGGTCGGAGGCTTACCTCTGGAGCAAGCCTGGAGATGTACCTGGTGGTGTCGGAGGCGTACCTGGGAGTGCTCAGGAGGTGTACCTGGAGAGTGTCAGATGTACCTGGCAGTGTCAGAGGTGTGCATCACAGAGCAAGCCAGAGGTGTACCTGGGAGTGTCAGGAGAACCAGGAGTGTCAGGAGAGAGCACCTGGGAGGCCAGAGATGTACCTGGGAGTATCGGAGGTGTACCTGGGAGTGTCAGAGGGGTGTACCTGGGAGCATCAGGAGGTGTACCTGGAGGTCAGGGGTGTACCTGGAAGTGTCAGGGGTGTAACTGGAAGACGGAGGTGTAACTGGGAGTGTTGAGGTGTACTGGGAATGTCAGAAGCGGTACCTGGGTGTACCTGGGAGTGTCAGAGGAGTACCTGGGAGTGTTAGGAGGAGTACCTGGGAGGTCAGGTGTACCTGGGAGCAAGTCAGAGGTGTACCTGGGAGGAAGAAGTGGGTACCTGTGAGCACGGAGGTGTACCTGGGAGTGCTGGAGGCACCTGGTGTGTCTGAGGAGGCCCCTGGGAGGTAAGTGTTGCACCTGGAGTGTCAGTGGTGCACCAGGAGTGTCTGAGGTATACCTGGAGTGTCAGAGGCACCTGGGAGTGTCAGAGGTGTACCTGGGAGTGTCTAAGGTGTACCTGGGAGTGTCTGAGGTGTAGCCTGGGAGTGTCAGAGGAGAACCAGGGAGTGTAAGAGGTGTATTTGGGAGTGTCAGTGGTGTACCAGGGAGTGTCAGAGGTGTACCTGGGAGTTTCAGAGGTGTACCTGGGAGTGTCAGAGGTGTACCTGGGAGTATCAGTGGTGTACCTGGGAGCGTCAAAGGTGTACCTGGGAGTGTCAGGGGTGTACCAGGGAGTGTCTGAGGAGTACCTGGGAGTGTCACAGGTGTACCTGGGAGTGCCAGGGGTGTACCTAGGAGTGTCTCAGGTTTACCTGGGAGTGTCTCAGGTGTACCTGGAAGTATCAGAGGTGTACCTGGGAGTGTCTGAGGTGTACCTGGGAGTGTCTGAGGTGTACCTGGGAGTGTCTGAGGAGTACCTGGGAGTGTCTGAGGTGTAACTGGGAGAGTCACAGGAGTACCTGGGAGTGTGAGAGGTGTACCTGGGATTGTGAGAGGTGTACCTGGGAGTGTCTGAGGTGTACCTGGGAGTATCAGAGGTGTACCTGGGAGTGTCAGGGGTGTGCCTGGGAGTGTCTGAGGTGTAACTGGGAGTGTCAGAGGAGAACCAGGGAGTGCAAGAGGTGTACCTGGGAGTGTTAGAGGTGTACCAGGGAGTATCAGAGGATTATCTGGGAGTGTCAGAGGTGTACCAGGGAGTGTCAGAGGAGTACCTGGGAGTGTCAGAGGGGTATCTGGGAGTGTCTGAGGTGTACCTGGGAGTGTATGAGGTGTACCTGGCAGTGTCAGGTGTGTACCAGGGAGTGTCAGGAGTACCTGGGAGTGATAGAGGTATACCTGTGAGTGTCAGAGATGTACTGGAGGTTGTAGAGGATAACCAGGAGTGTAAGAGGTACTTGGGAGTGTTAGTGGTGCACCAGGGAGGTCAGCTGTACCTGGGAGGCCAGAGGTGTACCTGGGAGTGTCAGGAGGTGTACCTGGGAGGTCAGAGGTGTACTGGGAGGATCAGTGAGCACCTGGGAGTGTCAAAGGTGTACCTGGGAGGGCTGGGGTGTACCAGGGGAGGCCTGGAGGAGCACGGGAGGTCAGAGGTGTACCTGGGAGTGTCAGGGGTGTACTGGGAGTGTTCTGTTTACCTGGGAGTGTCTCAGGTGTACCTGGGAGCATCAGAGGTGTACCAGGAGGCCCGAGGTACCTGGGAGTGTCTGATGTGTACCTGGGAGTATCTGAGGTGTACCTGGGAGTGTTCGAGGTAAAAATCGGGAGAGCCAAGAGGAGCACCTGGGAGTGTGAGAGGTGCAATCGGGGAGGTGAGAGGTGCACCAGAGTGCCTGAGGTACCTGGGAGTGTCGGAGGTGTACCTGGGAGTGTCAGAGGTGTACCTGGGAGTGTCAGAGGTGTACCTGGGAGTGTCGGAGGTGTTCCTGGGAGAGTCAGGGGTGTACCTGGGAGTGTCAGGGGTGTAACTGGGAGTGACGGAGGTGTAACTGGGAGTGTCAGAGGTGCACCTGGGAATGTCAGACGTGTACCTGGGAGTGTCAGAGGAGTACCTGGGAGTGTCAGAGGAGTACCTGGCAGTGTCAAGGGTGTACCTGGGAGTGTGAGAGGTGTACCTGGGCGTGTCAGAGGTGTGTGCCTTAGGGGTGTCGATGTGTACCTGGGAGTGTCTGAGGTGTACCTGGTCGTGTCAGGGGATAACCAGGAAGTGTAAGAGGTGTACCTGGGAGTGTCATAGGTGTACCAGGGAGTGTCAGAGGAGTACCTAGGAGTGTCAGAGGTGTACCTGGGAATGTCAGAGGTGTACCTGGGAGTATCTGAGGTGTACCTGGGAGTGTCTGAGGTGTAACTGGGAGAGTCACAGGCGTACCTGGGAGTGTGAGAGGTGTACCTGGTTGTGTGAGAGGTGTACCTGGGAGTGTCTGAGCTGTACCTGGGAGTATCAGAGGTGTACCTGGGAGTGTCGGAGGTGTACCTGGGAGTGTCAGGGGTGTACCTGGGAGTGTCAGAGGTGTACCTGGAAGTGTCGGAGGTGTTCCTGGGAGAGTCAGGGGTGTACCTGGGAGTGCCAGGGGTGTAACTGGAAGTGACGGAGGTGTAACTGGGAGCGTGAGAGGTGTACCTGGGAATGTCAGACGTGTACCTGGGAGCGTCAAAGGTGTACCTGGGAGTGTCAGGGGTGTACCAGGGAGTGTCTGAGGAGTACCTGGGAGTGTCACAGGTGTACCTGGGAGTGTCAGGGGTGTACCTAGGAGTGTCTCAGGTTTACCTGGGAGTGTCTCAGGTGTACCTGGAAGTATCAGAGGTGTACCTGGGGGTGTCTGAGATGTACCTGGGAGTGACTGAGGTGTACCTGGGAGTGTCTGAGGAGTACCTGGGAGTGTCTGAGGTGTAACTGGGAGAGTCACAGGAGTACCTGGGAGTGTGAAAGGTGTACCTGGGAGTGTGAGAGGTGTACCTGGGAGTGTTTGAGATGTACCTGAGAGTATCAGAGGTGTACCTGGGAGTGTCAGGGGTGTACCTGGGAGTGTCTGAGGTGTAACTGGGAGTGTCAGAGGAGAACCAGGGAGTGCAAGAGGTGTACCTGGGAGTGTTAGAGGTGTACGAGGGAGTATCAGAGGATTATCTGGGAGTGTCAGAGGTGTACCAGGGAGTGTCAGAGGAGTACCTGGGAGTGTGAGAGGGGTACCTGGGAGTGTCTGAGGTGTACCTGGGAGTGTATGAGGTGTACCTGGCAGTGTCAGGTGTGTACCAGGGAGTGTCAGAAGTACCTGGGAGTGACAGAGGTATACCTGTGAGTGTCAGAGATGTACCTGGGAGTGTCAGAAGTGTACCTGGGAGTGTCTAAGGTGTACCTGAGAGTGTCTGAGGTGTAGCCTGGGAGTGTCAGAGGAGAACCAGGGAGTGTAAGAGGTGTACTTGGGAGTGTCAGTGGTGTACCAGGGAGTGTCAAAGGTGTACCTGGGAGTGTCAGAGGTGTACCTGGGAGTGTCAGAGGTGTACCTGGGAGTCAGAGGTGTACCTGGGAGTATCAGTGGAGTACCTGGGAGCGTCAAATGTGTACCTGGGAGTGTCAGGGGTGTACCAGGGAGTGTCTGAGGAGTACCTGGGAGTGTCAGAGGTGTACCTGGGAGTGTCAGGGGTGTACCTAGGAGTGTCTCAGGTTTACCTGGGAGTGTCTCAGGTGTACCTGGGAGTATCAGAGGTGTACCTGGGAGTGCAAGAGGTGTACCTGGGAGTGTTAGAGGTGTACGAGGGAGTATCAGAGGATTATCTGGGAGTGTCAGAGGTGTACCAGGGAGTGTCAGAGGAGTGCCTGGGAGTGTCAGAGGGGTACCTGGGAGTGTCTGAGGTGTACCTGGGAGTGTATGAGGTGTACCTGGCAGTGTCAGGTGTGTACCAGGGAGTGTCAGGAGTACCTGGGAGTGACAGAGGTATACCTGTGAGTGTCAGAGATGTACCTGGGAGTGTCAGAGGTGTACCTGGGAGTGTCTAAGGTGTACCTGGGAGTTTCTGAGGTGTAGCCTGGGAGTGTCAGAGGAGAACCAGGGAGTGTAAGAGGTGTACTTGGGAGTGTCAGTGGTGTACCAGGGAGTGTCAAAGGTGTACCTGGGAGTGTCAGAGGTGTACCTGGGAGTGTCAGAGGTTTACCTGGGAGTGTCAGAGGTGTACCTGGGAGGATCAGTGGAGTACCTGGGAGTGTCAAAGGTGTACCTGGGAGTGTCCGGGGTGTACCAGGGAGTGTCTGAGGAGTACCTGGGAGTGTAAGAGGTGTACCTGGGAGTGTCAGGGGTGTACCTAGGAGTGTCTCAGGTTTACCTGGGAGTGTCTCAGGTGTACCTGGGATTATCAGAGGTGTACCTGGGAGTGTGAGGTGTAACTGGGAGGTCAGGAGTACCTGGGAGTGTGAGAGGTGCACCTGGTTGTGTGAAGAAGTGAACCTGGGAGTGTCACAGGCTGTACCTGGGAGTATCAGAGGTGTGCTGGGGTGTCGGAGGTGTGCCTGGGAGTGTCAGAGGTGTACCTGGGAGTGTCAGAGGTGTGCCTGGAAGTGTCGGAGGTGTTCCTGGGAGGAGTCAGGGTGTACCTGGGAGTGCCAGGGGTGTAAC
>NW_024748084.1:0-6993 GCF_018991925.1 Homarus americanus
GGTGATGGTGGAGTGTGGGGGAGTCGATCCTGTAAGTGCAGAAGCAGCAGGTGGTGGTGGTGGAGTGTGGGGGAGGTGATCCTGTAGGTGCAGTGGCAGCTGGTGGTGATGGTGGAGTGTCGGGGAGGTGATCCTGTAGGTGCAGCAACAGCAGCAGGGGGTGGTGGTGGGCTGTGGGGTAGTTGATCCTGTAGGTGCAGCAGGAGCAGCAGTAGGTGGTGGCGGTGGTGGACTGTGGGGGGAGTTGAAGCTGTAGGTGCAGCAGCAGCAGGTGGTGATGGTGGACTGTGGGGAAGGTGATCTTGTATGTGCAGCAGCAGTAGGTGGTGGTAGTGGACTGTGGGTGAGGTGATCTTGTTGGTGCAGTGGCAGCAGGTGGTGATGGTGGACTGTGGGGGAGTTGATCCTGTAGGTGCAGCAGCAGCCGCAGCAGCAACAACAGCAGCAGCAGCAGGTGGTGGTAGTGGACTGTGGGGGAGTTGATCCTGTAGGTGCAGTGGCAGCAGGTGGTGATGGTGGACTATGGGGGAAGTGATCCTGTAGGTGCAGCAGCATCAGGTGCATGGTGGACTGCAGGGTGACGGTGGAGGCCACCGTGGGGGAGGATGTGGTACTGTAGTCGTAATTCATCGTACATCCTTCACGGGACAATTAACGTCGCACCTTAATAACACCTGAACCACCACCACCTACCTCCCCGGCCCGCCTCCACGGCCTCACTTGGGTTTTGGTTGTCCCAGCCATTGTTTAATTCGTGTCTTATTTATCTCAGGTATTGTTTCAGTCGTTTTTTTTTTTGTCCCAGCCTTTGTTTGGCGAGTTTCTTGTTTAACTCGTAATTTGTCTTTTGTCTTGTTTACTTTATTTACATTTTCAGTTATTGCTTCATATCCTGCATAGTTCACATTTGATCTCCTGCTCTGTTTGATGCGCTTTTTGTTTACATCCTGTCTTGTATATGTGGTTTTATTTTCCTGTTAACGTGTGTCTTGTTTGCCTTACACCTTGTTTTATTATTACTATTTTTATCTAGTAATTTATTTTGTACTTTGTTTAACTTGTTTCTTGTGCTATGTTATAATATTTTGTCGAAATTGTTTGCATATGTTGTTTATTTCTTACTAGTTTCTCTTGCTTTGACTAATACTGTTTACCTTGTTTGTTTTAATGTTCAGTGTATATATTCGGATCTTGTTTACCACGTAGGTACCTTGTTTGTCTAGTCGCTCGGTTAAGAAAGTCTTCCTGTCAGTGTTATGTTGTTGTCGCCATATTTCTGTTGTCAACTCGAGCAGACTTCAAGTGTCGGTTAAACCACAGGTATGGCTGAGGCGTTGGTCTGCAGGTTTGTCTTAGTTGTGGTGGTGGTGTTGTTAGGTGTGGTGGTGGTGTGGTGTGTTAGGTGTGGTGGTGGTGTGGTGTGTTAGGTGTGATGTGTTAGGTGGTGATGGTGTGGTAGTGGTGTTGTGTGTGGTGTTGGTAGTATTGTGTGTAGTATGTTAGGTATGGTGATGTGTTAATTGTGGTGGTGGTGGTATTGTTAGGTGTGGTGGTGGTGCTGATGTTGTGTCAAGTGTGGTGGTGTCTGATCCAGGGTGGCGGAAGTGGAGAAGAAGGAGGAGGTGAAGAAGGAAATCGGAAAGAAGGTGGTGGTGTAGGAGGAGGAATAAATTGTAATAAGAACAGACAAAGAAGAAAATAAGTAGAAAAGAAGAAGAAAATAGAAGAAAACGAAGAACGTGTTGGTAAGAGAGAGGAATCAGGGAGTGCCGAGGAAAATTAGTACAGAAACTGGGGTAATCTATTGTTAATACCGGCTCTATATTAACGTGTTAAGGTCCACCATGTTATACTAAATACCAATAATATACCGCATTGACTTTATTGAATAGGTAATGTGTATTAATTTACTATGGCACTAACACCAGGTGTGTATATATATATATATATATATATATATATATATATATATATATATATATATATATATATATATATATATATATATATATATATATACATATTCCGTATATAATAAAGGTTACAAATAGATTCAGGATTCTTTAACTTAACATGGTTCTAAAATTGAATACTTATTAATTTCTCTGTTGGTATTAATAGCTGGGACTATCATGACGTACAAACACTGTTAATTTATGTTGTATCCCCTTAAAAAAAACAATGAGTATTAAATTCGTTCTTGGCTCGCAGTTACAATACAGTAATTACACGCTGCTTGAGTAAGGTTAAAAGAAACTCGATATAATAAGATTGGTGAATCGAAAAAGGCTGAATTTAAGGGTCTTATATATATATATATATATATATATATATATATATATATATATATATATATATATATATATATATATATATATATATATATAAAACATATTAGTGCTGTAAGGGTGATCGTGTTAACCTATGTTCTATTTTATGATGTACAGTTGTGGACAAAATTCTCCAAACAGTTGGTAATATCTGCTTTTCATTACATTGTATATCGGAACTACAGACTGAAAATAACACTCCTTAATACAGAGACAAATTCGAGAAAATACGTCAAATTTCCATTCTCCATCACCTAATGATCTTCAAGTACTCACACATTAGATACTGTCACGTGTCCGGGGATTTATGTCGGCAACTGTACATTCGAATTTGTGTGTTGATATATGGGAATGTTTTAAAGTAATTGAATTTATTTGTGTTTACTGCCGTCTGGAGAGAGAACAATAGGAGTGATTATTTTAGGTCCGTAGTAGACTGTTCGACTATACTGTATGTTTGTGTGTCTGTTGGTTTATTAGTCCGTCCTCCAGTCTGTTGGTTTATTAGTCCGTCCTCGAGTCTGTTGGTTTATTAGTCCGTCCTCCAGTCTGTTGGTTTATTAGTCCGTCCTCCAGTCTGTTGGTTTATTAGTCCGTCCTCCAGTCTGTTGGTTTATTAGTCCGTCCTCCAGTCTGTTGGTTTATTAGTCCGTCCTGGTCTGTTGGTTGATCAGTCCGTTCCTGTCTATATTAGTTTATCAGTCTGTCCGTGTATCTGTCTGTGTTTCCTATCAGATCGTCTGTTCGTCTGTCGATGTATCAGTCCGTCCGTTTGTCTCTCCGTGTATTAGTCCGTCCGTGTGTCTGTCCGTGTATCAATCCGTCCATAGTATGCTGTCAAATCGAGGACTCAAACAGTCGTAATTTTCTAACTGTGATCTTTGTAGGTGAATGTGTGTCTCAACAAAACCACTGAAGAAGTGGATAATGAGGCTATTCCGTCGGTTCTTCTTTGGAACTGGTGTGTCCCGACGGGGAGATTAGCGGTCTCCTCCTCCGCTATTTCTTGTTCCTCCTTCCTTGCTCTTTATGCTGTTGTTGTTGTTGTTGTTGTTCTCCTTAAATCTTTTTCTTTCTTTTGTATTTCTTTCTTTCTTTCTTTCTTTCTTTAAAATTGTACACTCAATTTTTCCCCGGTAAAAACCACTGCACTGCACTTTTGCGGAAGGCTTATGACAGGAACATAAGAGTTGAATTAAAACTTGAGTTTTCCAACAAAAATAACTTTAATCACCTTTGGAAGGAAATTGAACATATCGCTTAAAATGTTCCCGCCGGACAATATGCTCCCTGCCAGCCAATTTTCCCGAGGCACGGTAAATGTGGCCTCCAAACACGGTGCGCACGCAATTTACTGAATTATGTCGAGTTTCTAATATATTAGCTAGATAATAACTTAATTACTTTTATTACTTATTTATTTATTATTTATTTATTTATTTATTTATTTACGGGCATATTTATGTACGAATACACTTATTTACTTATACTGCTTGCTACTTACGCACTCACTTAAGCACTTTATTGTTTGTGTACAACTCTACGAGATAATTAGAATCAGTGATACAAGATTTTTTTTTAGGTAGCACTTAACATGTAGTTTATGTATACATTATAAGTTCAATAATGGTGTGTTAAGAAAGTGCTTCCTCACCATCAGATGCGGTGGATGTCGCGGAGAAAATATTGCATTAGGAAAATAAATTGCAGTTTGTCACAGTATCTCACCTGCTCTTGTAAACTTATTAAGAGTAACGTTGAAATGTACAAGTAACAATTAATTCCCTATAAATATTATTTTTCCTTCAGCTAATAGTGATATTTTTTTGTGTTTTGCAGGTACGGTGTTTGGCCAGAGACAGCAACAGGTAATGGTTCTAAATTAAGGGTTATGTGTCTTCGCCTGGGGTAGTGGAGGATGTACCAGGGTGCGGGTTGTAAGAACCAAGGGCCTGCCTAGCCAGGTGGTCGCCAGGAGAGGGTGTTCATAGGTCATGGTGCAGGGTGTGATAAAGAGTCCCGGGAACCACATACGTGGTTATATTCCAGGCAGTTGTTGTGTGTGACAACTACAGTATGTGTCTCTGCCATCAGTAATTCCCTTATGTTTGAAACAACTTTGTATTTTTTCGATATAAAATGAAGTAGTAAACAGTGATAGGATAAAGAGAGGATGATACGTAAAACAAACTATGACCGTCTTGTAGAATATAGAAACAGCGGGAAGTTCGGTTGTGTAGAGTTAAATAAAATAACAGAATTTTTTTCATTTGTTGTATACAAGACAGTTAGGCTTACCGAGACTATAAATTGCATAAAATTCCATTTCCCTGGCAAAGAAAATTATCTTCCTCGTGGGGTTTACGCAAGAGATAAAGGAGAAAAAATAAGCCAACTGTCAGTTTGTTTATCATTCACTAAGTCATGTTGAATAAATACTTTACATTAATCATAGAAACATACGTAACTTATATGAAGTTATCTTGGAAAAGTAATAATTGTTTTTAGATTAATATAACTCGCACAGTAAGAACCCGTCGATCTACCCCCCCCCCCTCAGCCACGACTGGTGACCCAAGACGACATAGAGTCACAATTCCTCTACATCAGGAGGGAAAAATATTGCTTATTGGCCTCGTCTGAGAGCCCCAGATCAGGCAGCTTTGTGCCAGAGATGGAGACCATAGTTCAGTTCGTTCTCGTGGCGTCGCGTTCACAACTCTGACACACGAACGTGCAGAGGAACATATGACCAGACAGAGCAACAGATGGACTCATTGAGGGGTGCATGGACGGGCAGACATACAGAGGATTGGAGTGATGGACATACACAGGGAGGAACAAGATGAACGTACAGACAGATGGACACACAACACTCCTAGGACCCTTCAGCTAAGCGGGGGCCGGGAGACAATAAACATGTAAACAACAGTACATATCGCCTTCATAGCTCAACAGTCAGATGCTGGACCCCTAAAAACCTCCCTTCCGTAAGAGTAGTTTTAGTTTTATTACATCTCGTAGAGTTCTCTGTGTATCTGTTAAACGACTGAGAAATCTGGATTGTAGGATGGGGCCGGGGTTGGGGGGGGGAGGGGTGGAGGGACCGGGTAGGAGGGCCAGGGGGAGGGGCCGCGGAGGAGGGGTTACTGCCAGTCCCCAGTGTAAGGGCAACGAGAAAACTTTTATTGTGAGGCGGAACTTGTTACTGCGTCCGGGATCCTACATGATGAGTGTACTGGGTTTTGGAAATGATGTCTTTGGGAGGTTATAGAAGGTTAGAGTATAACACACACACACACACACACACACAACACACACAACACACACACACACTCACTCACTCACTCACTCACTCACTCACTCACTCACTCACCCACCCACTCACACACACACACACACACACACACACACACACACACACACACACACACACTCTCCACACACACACACACACTCACTCACTCACTCACTCACTCACTCACTCACTCACTCACTCACTCCTCCCTCACTCCCACTCACTCACTCCTCACTCACTCACACACACACACACACACACACACACACACACACACACACACACACACACACACACACACACATGTGCCCAGTCAACAATACACAGACAGACAAACAGATTAATGATAGAAAACAAAGAGAGACAGACACAGGACCACCATAAGGGAGCGACAAGTACCGTCAGCGTGTGGTTAGGCTGGAGTGCTTCTTGGCTGTCGGAAGTGGTGGATATCAGTGTCAGCTCCGGGACTCATGGTGACTTGTATCCGAGGGAGAAGTGGCAGCGAGGAGTGTATCCTGAGGAAGTCATGTGAAGTTTGTCCAAAAGGTAATAGCCGATGGGTCCTAGAAGAAGGGAAGTGGCAGCAGAAGTATGTCCTGAGGATGGGGAAGTGACAGCCGAAGTATGTCCTGAGGAAGGGGAAGTGACAGCAGAAGTATGTCCTGAGGATGGGGAAGTGACAGCAGAAGTATGTCCTGAGGATGGGGAAGTGACAGCAGAAGTATGTCCTGAGGAAGGGGAAGTGACCGCAGAAACAATCCCGAGGGAGGGGAAATAGAAGTACCTGTATAAGGGTGACTGGTTAAAGGGGTAGACTGTGTGAAGGGAAGTAGACATTAAGAGAATAAGGGGAAGGTTGTCGAGGATGGGAGGGGATACTCATGAGCGTCTCCCCTCTTGCCTTTTTCCCCTCAGCCCAGTATGCTAATGAGCAGTTTGGATGGTCGTCTCGGGGTAGTTATGAGGTCATTATGTTACCTCTAATTCCCCCGCTCGGTTGACAGGGACATATGTGGACGGGGGATTTTCTGCGTATACACCCGTCTTGGCTGTCAGTGTCGTCATGGGGTATTTTTGGCTTCTTTGGATATGACAATACAGGTATAGGCACACGGGTACAGGTACAGGCACACGGGTACAGGTACAGGCACACGGGTACAGGTATAGGTACACGGGTACAGGTATAGACACGGGTACAGGTATAGGCACACGGGTACAGGTACAGGCACACGGGTACAGGTATAGGCACACGGGTACAGGTACAGGTATAGGCGTACAGGTATAGGCACACGGGTACAGGTACACGGGTACAGGCACACGGGGAAAGGTACAGGTATAGGCACACGGGTACAGGTATAGGCA
>NW_024748085.1:0-10030 GCF_018991925.1 Homarus americanus
TGAAATGGGTCATCTCTGGATGCTGAGGGTCCTGCTGGGTAGTCAGGATATCCACATTGGTGTTTGGGTTGAGTAGCAAGTGGTAGGGCTCCATCCAGCGCTTAAGGATGCCTTTCTCATCTTTAATTCGGGAGTTACCGCCGAATGAGCGGAGGGGGGCTGCACCATCAGTGATTGACCTTTCCTTCTTGCGGAAGGTATACGCTTTGGTCGAAGACGAAGGGTTGTTCAGTCAGTCAGGTAAAGCAACCCGAGTACATTGATTTCCGGGTCATTTTCATCAAACCAGTCCAGGCTAAAGGTCTCTCTGCAGGTTTTTGTCACGATAGTGTCGAGAGTACCCCATTCGGCACTGAGATTTAGGTTGTTTTTTGTCGGGTTGTTTGCGCTGCTCTCTGAAACCATGTGCCTACCCCTGGATCCTCCATATGTTTAGTGTTAAACCTTCATCTTGAAGCTTGATGCCATCGCCGTTTTGGGGCGAAGAGAGTTTGGCTCTGACGCGCAGATGATCATTGTCACATTGGTCTGAGCCACGCCTGACTTGAGTCATGAGGACATCTCAGCGATCTCTTTCTCTGACAATGATGTAGTCAATGAGATGCCAGTGTTTGGATCTTGGGTGTTGCCACGAATCCTTGTCTGCCTGCATAAACAAGGTATTGGTGATAGTGAGGTTGTATGCAAGCACACTTGCTGAAGAGGAGTAGGCTGTTGGGATTAAACTTGCTTAATCCCTCTCTCCCTATGTTTCCCTGCCAAATGTCAGCGTCTCTGCCAACTCTTGCATTGAAGTCACATAGGAGTACAACCTTATCTTCTCTTGGGATAGAGAGTCGCACTCTTTCAAGATTGGCGTAAAAGGCCTCATTGATGTTATCCTTTGCATCCAGTTTTGGGGCATATGCACTGACGAAAAAGGCATGAGGGAGAGATTCAGTGGGGCTCTGAGTATCATGACACACGCGTTGATCCCAACATGCATTTAAGCTGGAGGATGGCAAAGCCAACTACATAAAGGCAGTTTCTCTCTGCAGCAGGCTTACCCTTCCTGAAGAAGGTATAGCCAAATCCCCATTCTGTGAGATGACCATCGACTGCGAGCCGGGACTCACCAATGGCTGCTATGTCGATGTTATACCTAGCCAGCTCTTTTTTCACAAGGGCATTTCTTCTTTCAGGAGGCTTATTTGTGCCAGTATCCAAAAAGGTCCTGACATTCCATTCAGCAACCGTAAGAGGTTGTATAGTTTGTGATTATAATTAACTGGGTACGGCTGCCCAGTCAGGTTGGTTCTTCACGCAGGCTATGATTAGGGCACCTTTTCTAGCCCTCTCCACATGTGGGGTGAGCAAGTGGCTCTTCGAAAGGGCTGCTCAGTCGCACAGATAGGACCGGATTGCAGTGCTGCCTAGATCCCAGTGCATAAACGACCATATTATCTGTGCCGCCCATGTGCAGAGTTGTGACTAGGGACTCCAGGCAGTCATCTCTGCCTATATCCATCGGTATAGGACTTTTGGGGGTATAGGGGTTTTGATGATGATGAGTAGTTTGATGAGCTGGATGATGGCAGCACGTGAGTTGATTTATGTGGTGAGGCCGAAGCACAGGCTGCAACCACACATCTTGGATCTCCCTTTTCCTAATACAGTCGTGAATGGTCATGAACTGCCCCTAAAATCGTCATTGACATATTACAATAAGCTATCATGTGCAATATTATGAGGTTTGCGTTATTAATAACATCATAAAAGCAATAGGAGAATGATTATATCCCAACCACCACCAGTCTCCACTATGACCCTCTCTACTATGAATATAGTGATTTATATAATATCTTTCCTAATGGCACTCGCATATGAGAAATCTTATAATCGATAAGTAGTGATGTTCAAAATGGAGGACCACATAGACACGCTCTAGAATGGATTGTTTACATAATTCAGTTGTCTAGCAGACACAATATGTGTTTGTGTGTTTCCTCTATTTATTTTTTATTTTTATTAAAACCGTTTTTGCAACATATAAGTTATTTCTTTGTCCCAAGACATAACATTTTATATTCCTATCATCCAACTTATATAATATGAGATGAAACGGTAATAGTTCACCACAAACATTTCATATCCTTTTTTTTATGTGCGGTTGTTTTACATGGATAAAAGTATTACTTAAGTAGATAAACTCCAAAAAAAGTGATACAAAATTATTAAAACTCGAAAATCTGGTATGGTAGACATGAAAGATCGAAGTATTGTACTTAAGCTGCTGACTGACAGTGGCCAACTGTTAGGTTGAAAGGAATACAGTATAAAATACACTCTACCATTTTATCATTGATCATCGATAAATTGTGTAGTTCATAGAGGACATGTACATAGAGACACCATATAATGGATTGTTTATAAAATCGGGGTTTCTGGCACACGCAATGTGTGCCACATAACCAGGTTAGCTAAAACTGCCTGGTACAGGACTTTTGACCAGGACTGTATAGTTCCCTTCACTAGTGCATTTACAGGGGCTCGTTAGGTTTTGTCTTGTGTGGCAGCGCTGTGTTTGTTTACATTCGACAGATGTAAACTGGCAATAGTAAACATACTATGGAATCAAATTAAAACAATATAAAAACAAATATCTCAAAGATAATGATTTATGGAATGTTTATACGATGAGCCCCTGTAAACGCACTAGTGAAGGCGACTGTATTAACTCTTCATGTTCTACCAGGTAAACAAGATCTCACGTCATCCGTATTAGGGGTGATAGAGGCAGTGTTGGCATCAGTGGCATGTTCCAATTACTCCGTTTTTTTCCTCACGGACGGCACCACTTCCGCCTCAACTGTCTACAATGTAGGTGGATTGACTAAAAGTGATGTGTAATGCGACACACTCGTATTGATATTCTTATAATTGAAAGTTACAGCAACAAATTGCCATTAACAAAGAATTCTTCTCTGTATTACAACATTTTTATTCTTCCAGTTGCAAGGTCATCTACAAGTCCCCCGAGGTATTGGGGTGTTTGAAGTAGCATCGGACGGCCAAGATAATGTCACGATAAAGATTCAATTTGCTCATGTGATGAATGTAATAAACCAGGTAAGTGTTTTATAATACTACCAAAAGTCAAGCCTTACGCTGGTGCAGAGCAGTGTAGTCTCTTTCATATTATTACCGATACGAGTTGGTTACTCTTAAGTGGTAATAAAGTTTGTCACTCTTATAGTGGTAATAAAGTTATGCACTCTCACAGTGGTAATAGTTACTCAGAGTGCCAAAGTCAGAAGGTGTGTACAAACATATTTTTTCGACGTCAACAGCTGCGGGAGCTGTCATCGCACACTATCATTGTGGTCATCAGCAACGACCCAGCCTTCCTCGCCGCCTTCAACGAATGGTTCCTCAAGACCCGCCTCTTGGTGTGGTCGACGAGACTCCTCGTCGTCACCCGACTGCCCCTCCCAAAGCTCCTCCACTTACAGAGGACATTTTCCAAGATGAATGCCATGTTGGTCATAAGTAGCGATAACGATTTAGGGAACATCAGGTACTCTGACGTGTCGTATGTGTGTGTCCGAACTGACAAATGTCATTTGTTAGTTTTTATATCACTTGTCTATGATCTGGACCTATAGATACTGCAGCTGTTACTTCTGTATGTTTATCAATCGTCTGTCTGAGGTCAGAGCGTAATTTGTCACCTTACCTTGTTCAAATGCTCAGTACTTGAATTCCATCAATAGCTGGTAAACTTGTGGCTGTCTTGGTGATTAAAAAATCCATTTGTTATAGTTTGTCCTAAAGACGTTTTCATGCATCAGTCTATCAACATTTCTCCCTACATCTATCTTCTTTTTGTACCATGAGGACCTACAGTAAGATGTTTCCAATAGCTAGCCTATAATTACCAATTCCTGCATTAAAATCATAATCTCCTTTCCGTTTGTTATGGATCATATACTTGCAAAATATGGAGTTGTCTTCGTTTCATTGATACGCCAGACTACTTTGATACAGTAAATAGTATTTGGACCAGTCACGGTTGTCACCCATCGGTCAGCTGTTCCTCCATCGATACAGAGAATGTCAACAAAAGTCATCACTAAAATTTTTGCCATTTTCCATATCTTTTAGTTGTCTCAGGTAGTCCTAGAATGTCAAGATTTATATTATTCTTAATGTTCAACATTTCTTTTTCTTGTATGTTCCCATATTAAAAGTTCCAATTCGTGATCGTCTAGTTTCTCAAAGTTGTTGTTCATGAAGCTATCATGTGCAAGGCCTGTCTGTAGAAGCTTGGTCCACAGTTCGTGTTGGTAATTCTGAAGCAGTCAAGAGACCTACCATCCGAAAGACGCACCTGATGTATATATATATATATATATATATATATATATATATATATATATATATATATATATATATATATATATATATATATATATATATATATATATATTTCATTAGTCCATATAGCACGCGGACTTCAACATATAATCAACAACCTCACCAGGGATTGCTACCACCGAGCCACAAGGGCACCAAAAGCAATCCTAGACTTTGTTATATTTCACACAAAGCCTTTTCATCGTGCTTATGGCGCCATGAACCTCCAATTGGGGATTGCCCGTGCCACTTACGTGGTCGGTGTAGCATTTTACAGAATCCAGCTTCGAAACACGAGGTTCCATATATATTTCAATAGTCCATAAAGCAAGCGGACCACATAGCTACTCTGACCACATAAGGGGCACAGGAAATCCCCAATTGGAGGTTCACGGCGCCATAAGCACGATGAAAAGGCTTTGTGTGAAATATAACAAAGTCTAGGATTGCTTTTGGTGTCCTTGTGGCTCGGTGGTAGCAATCCCTGGTCACACGCATGCTGTCGAGGGTTCGAGCCCTGACTGGTGAGGTTGTTGATTTTAGATATATATATATATATATATATATATATATATATATATATATATATATATATATATATATATATATATATATATATATATATATATATATATATATATATATATGCTGATAACCACAAAAAAACACGAAGTTCCCAAGCGCTAATTTGTAATTCACATCTTCAAGGATGAGTACGGACTTAGAAAAAATACTTGAAAAGGCTAATATATACAGTAGAGGAGAGTGAAATCAAGTCCCTAGGGGACAGCAAGTGTCCACAATGTTCCGGTCATAAAGCAGTGACCCTTACCTGGTAATAAATCCTGGTTACAAATCTTCTTAATCACAAAATTATCCAGTTTGTTCATACCATTACTTAAATTCATGTTGACAGATTTGGTATGTTTAATGAGACTGGATTCTATAATGTTCCTACTGACAAATGAATTACATGGTAATGTTGAGGAGGCATTATCCCAGTCAATGCAATGCTTATTATCTCTCATATGAATGAACAGAGCATTATTATTCTGCCCACCATAATAGAGTCAAACAGTCAGTATCTTCATCAACGTTTTTACGCGCTATAAGAATATGCAGTCTGGAATTCATTGATGAAGAATATAAATATATCTATAATGTTGGCTTGAACCTTAAGTACCCTAGGTCTTTTATAGACAAATGCCTTCACATTACTAAGGATTTTTTTATAGAACTGATCCTAAGCCAACCCATGACAATAAGAATCTCTTTGTACTGTATTACCATTTAACAAAAATTTCTCTCAAATTCCTATACAACTGAAAACCTGAAACGTTAATGTGACATTTAAAAACTCATGCACTGAAAAACAGGTAAAGATCTTATAACTAGTCTTAAACAGCATAAATATAGTGTTAGGACAGGCCAGGAATCCAATGCTCTGTTCATTCATATGAGAGATAATAAGCATTGTATTGACTGGGATAATGCCTCCTCAATATTACCTTGTAATTCAATTGACAGTAGGAACATTATGCAATCCAGTCTCATTAAACATACCAAATCTGTCAACATGAATTTAAGTAATGGTATGAGCAAACTGGATAATTTTGTGATTAAGAAGATTTGTAACCAGGTTTGAAGGTTGGATCACATTACCCTATGACCTGACTACTGACAGCTGCTGTGCTTAGAGATAGCATGGTCAATTTTAATTTTTTTTATTAAGAAGATTAGTAAGGGTCACTGCCTTATGACCGGAACAGTGTGGACACTTGCTGTCCCCTAGGGACTTGATCTCACTCTTCTCTACTGTATATATTAGACTTGTCAAGTATTACTCCTTAGTCTGTACTCACCCTTGAAGATGTGAATTACACGAAAGCGCTTGGAACTTCGTGTGTTTTTGTTTCCTTGTGGTTATCAGCATATATATATATATATATATATATATATATATATATATATATATATATATATATATATATATATATATATATATATATATATATATATATATATATATATATTATCCTCTGTAGGTGCACCATATACCTCCACCTTCCGTACAGCCCCCGGGAAGCCCAAGCATTGAGAGTGGCATCCTGGACACCGAGCCGTGGCGTCATTCTCTCCTCGAATCTACCTCTCTTCCCCGAAAAGTTCAGCAAGTGAGTTCAGTAAGAGAATGTATCAGTATTTCCTATACATCAGTGATTTTTAAATGTAACTGTTTATTGGAAAATATTAGTGATTAAAATTATAAAGTCACTCTTTTTTGGTGGTATAATATTAAGAAAAAACAAAGGATTTGGGATATGCAAGAGAATAATCTTAAGATATGCAGGCTTTCAAACGTACTAACGGAACCTTTTTATTGGTATAGAAGATTAAGAAATGCAGGTGAGAGGATAAAGATTATAAGGTAAATACAAATGTATGCTGCTCTTCTGTAGCCTGGATATTATACGCAACAAATAGTGGCACCTTAAATATACACCGCTTTTCATGTCATGTCATGTCATGAACAAAATATGGGTGAAAAGAGGATATTTTTGCCTAAGGAATTAGTCATTGTTGTGTCCAAATTTCAGCTTATTTCAAAGAGTGCCTAAGATACCGCTCAGAGAAGCAACCAAGCAAGAAAGAAAACATGAGAAAAAATAAGCAACCGTTGACGGAATGGGGGAAGGGGAGCGACAGAGAAGCAGTACAAAAAAGCTATACTTAAAATTTGGTGATAAATACTATATAACTTCATAAGTGTTTTTGTAACACGTGTTTATTCCTCCTACAGATTCCCTCACAGGCCAACTCTTCTGGCGGCGTCGGAAGGGAATCCAATTAATAAGATAATTGCCATAGAGGCCTCTGAAGCTCCCGGAGAAAAGAGCATCAATTTCAAGGGGCCTATCCCGAATCTTATGGATTACCTGGCCAAGGCTCTCAATTTCTCGTAAGTTTAAGTTGATAGATATGACTAATACATGATTTTCCTTTAGTAGGACTATATATATATATATATATATATATATATATATATATATATATATATATATATATATATATATATATATATATATATATATATATATATATATATATATATATATATGTAACCGGTTGGAATTTTCAATTTCTTTCTCTGAATTATGTTATTAGGGTTTTGGATTTATAGTGGATGATGATGCAGTGGAAGCGCCCCTCAGAGAAAATCCCGAACCAGCACAAACACAATTAGATTAAAATATTCTCCATGACCGTGGAACGCTAGCACCTGTGATTGAGGTTTATGAAACGCACTGTAAAAGATGACACTTCTATTCCTTCCAACACTACAGACACAATCAATAATGGTACACCAACACTAGAGTACTTCTTAGCGTGGCGTAAAAACACTACAATGGGAAACAAAAGTTATACATGGAATCACAAATTATTAAAAAATATTAAATGCATCTGGAGAGGACCACTAAATGCAGCAGTACTACCTACACCAGAACGAGGAACTCATCTGACACAATTCCTTCGTTATCTTACATCACTTAGTGGCACATAAAACATTAAAAAAATATTACATGCACCAATGAACATGCCTTAAGGGCACCCAACAAAATAATATCAATCACTGAGAAATAGAAATCCCGATTTGAGTCATACTACACAAAAACATGGATCACTCATAGCCTGCCTGGGATGACCACAAAAATGCTATAATCTTAACTGTCCTAGAACCCGAAGGTTGTAACTACTAACCTGCCAAGGGGAAGGCACTTACAAGAAACCGAGAAAATTACTCATGACCCATCAGGCAGGCGGGTGCTCTGCTGTTTCTTCTATTACCTCTCTAGATTTCAAGAGTCATGAATGTTTTTCTCCACCAATACAAGTAACATGCTTTACACATAGGTTCCGCATGCACCCGTATTTTCAAGGTACTAGCAGCCTTTCACAACTTTTGGAGAGGAACTATTACGTCCCACGTGTGCAATCAACCATGAGGAGCGTTGATTACACACCTGGACTTGGTTAATTCGATCACATACACCCAATACTGGGGAGATAAATGTCTCTATGTACCCACTAGACTCCTGGTCTCAGTGTGTGACCTTTCATTCACTCAGGTTGCACTCAGTTTACTCTCAGTACTCCATGGACAGGAAGAGAGTGACCGTCAGCAGGTGAACCCTGCCCAGCTGAGGGAGGGGTTCTATTTTTCCGTTAGTAAGAGTTTTCACTAACTGACTGAAGAGATGTGGTGTTGTATGAGCCAGGGTGGGGAGATTTGATGACCCAGAACGACCACCGACCTAGTGTGGACGCTGATCCCACATAGTTAGTCGTCAGGGACACCTGTTCACCTCGTGCGTGGCCGCCTATATGACCGCTAAACACCCGTTGACCGACCGCTAAACTGACAGACCGACAGACTGTATGGGTTCTCAAAAACCCTGCAAGAGAACACTCTGTTAGCTATTGTTAACTTCTTCTCCACCGTATCTACCCACTGTCTGAGATCAAATAAAACTTACTTGCAACACTGATGACGTACGCGGGAAGGGACGAGGCCACGTGGTTGTTTTTCTTGACAGACGCGTGGATTCCCTCCGCCTGGGACAAACGCCTGCGCGCATCTCCCCAAGGCGTTTGCCTCGCCCAACCCAATGACGACATCTTTCGCTATACTAATAGTTTCTTTGGGACACACGTAACATATTTAGACTGAGAAAAGCTCTACTATAACTTTAAATTTAATAACTGTCCCTTAACTTCATGAATCGTGTCTACATTAATAAAGCACATTTAGTTTTATATAGGCCTAGTTCAAAATGCTTCCACCACGCTTGAGGGCGTTGCCTGCCAGGTTTTACCAGCCATGAGGTGTGGGTGTTTCAGCTTGGTCAACTTATGCTTTCCTGTTTCGCAGATCTGTTATTTTCGTTCTAACGAAATTTTTGAATATATATATATATATATATATATTTATATTTATATTTATATATATATATATTGTTACGACCTTGTCGTATTTTTCTATTTTTTTTATATATAACATGCTTCCATGTTGCTCCATATTATTCCAGTAATGATGTGTTATATTTACTATTATATAATCTAGTCACCTTACCCTGTGCTGTTAAGGTTTTACCTGTTATTATATGTTCAAGCCCATCTTATTTCTTCATTTATTATTGTAGCAAGCATTCTTTGTTCTCTAACGACCATCGGCATTGCACAGAAATTCGGGTACCCTTCTGTATTTGTTGATCGTTGTTTTAAAAGGGCTAAAAAATCCTTTCATTCCGTTAGTTCGGTCCCTCAAGCTTCTAAATAGTAATGTTGTTTTCAAGTATGACTCAACCATTACCAATATGTTAATAAGAAATAGCCCAAGTTTGAATGTAAATGGAAGTGTTTATTGTATTCCATGTAGCAAATGTAATTGTAATTATGTAGGACAGACAGGAAAAACACTGCAGCTCAGAATCAAACAACATAAGTATAATATCAGAACAGCATCTGAAAGCAGTGCCTTGTTCGTTCATGTTAGGAATAATAATCACCCCATTGCTTGGGAAAAAAGCTTAGAAGTATTTAAATCATCTTGTGTCACAGAAAGACTTCTGGTTGA